>NC_050449.1:112073856-112191356 GCF_903995425.1 Onychomys torridus | reverse complement strand
AGAGAAACCCTGTCTCGAAAAACAAACAAACAAACAAAAAAGAAATAATAAAGAAATGAAAGAAAGAGATGACAGGAAAGAGAGACAGAGACAAAGAGAAGAAGAGAGAGAGGGGTTGAGGGTGCACACCTTGATGGAGGAGAAGTGAAAGAGAGAGGAAGGGAGGAGTTTCCTTAGAAGGAGGCTTTTGCGTCAGGACGCAGGGTGGAGCCAAGGGGCTGGAGTTCGAGAGGCGGGTCAGAGTAGTAACAGTCCAACCCACAGGTAGAGAGCCTCTGCCTTACACTTACGGACACAAAGTTAGACAAAATGAAAATTTGAGTGTTTTTTTTTATTTGACTTTAAAATGGGCTGCAAAGCAGCAGAGACAACTCGTGACATTAGTGACTGGGCCAGCAACTCCTAGTGACTAGACCGTGCAGCGGTGGCCCCGAGGTCTTGCAAAGGAGACAGGAGGCCTGAAGATGAAGGATGGCCAGCCATCGAAGTTGGCAGCGGTTGACTGACAGCAACCACCAAAGCTCCTCCCATTTCAGCTTGAGGAGAAGTCGCCAATGGGCTCAACAGGGACCACTTAAGGCCATTTGACATTTGAAGCACATTGGAGAGCTGGGAAAACTCAACCGTGGGTGCCTCATGAGCTGACTGAAAATCTAAAAAACATGTCTTGAACTCATGTTATACAGCAACAGACCATTTCTCTGCTGACTTGTGACATTCGAGGACCAGATACATACAACAGCCAGCGGTGACTGGTTATGACAAAGCACTCTCAAAAACCAAGCCTGCTCCAGAAAAAGTTCCAGGCACTCTTTGGTGGTCTGCCACCAGTCTCATTTCCTAAAGCGACATCATTACATGTAAGGGGTGTGTTCAGTGGAGGAGGTGCACCCCAAACCGCACCGCCTGCAGCTGGCATGGACCAACAGCAAGGGGCCAGTTCTTTCCCACCACAAAGCCTGCACATACATCACACAATCAAGCCTTCAAAAGTTAAGTGAATAGGGCATCAAATTTTGTCTCATCTGCCAATTTGCCTGATCTCACCAACTACTATCATGTCTTCAAGCATCTTGACAACTTTTTGCAGGGAACACAATTCCACAACCAGCAAGATGCAGAGCAGGCTTTCTGGGAGTCCATGGAACCCCAAAGCAGGGATTTGTGTGCTATTTGGATAAACAAACTTAGTTCTTGTTGGCAAAAAACATGTTGATTGTAATAGCTGCTATTTTGACTAATGAAGGTTATGTTTGAGCCTAGTTATACGATTTAAAGCTCTCTGTATGAAACTCTAATTTCTTTTTCAACAAGCTAAACACATCGAAGAGAGGGGATTGGAGGAGAGACTGGAGGAAACCAATTAAGACGTTGCCACAGTAACCCCAAGCAAACGGTGGCAGCAGCTTGCATGAGGGCTGGAGCAATGTGTAGCTTTTCCTGGGGAGAATAAAACATCTCCTCACCCAGGTAGGGCATCAGTGACAGTTCAAAGAAAGAATTCCATCCAAACCTAGCTTGGTGACCCAGTGGTTTTATTGTGGTGTCTCATAGGCCCACTGAGGGACTAAAACACACCTGTATCCTTGAAAGTCTCTCCCCAGCATGGGTGATGACTCCCAAAAGTTGAATACCCAGAAGTCTATGGACAGCTATGTCCAGTCAGCCAGAGTCTGCTTTCACCAGCAGCTGTTTACTGCCTTTACCTTCTCATGGAAGCAGGTCAGGTGAGATGGCTCCTGGGGTAAGGGAATGTGCTCTTAGGCCTGCAGCCTTACTTTAACCCTCAAGAACCAACAGTGGGGTAGAAGAGACCCAGTCGCTTCAAGTTGTCCTTTGATGGCTACTCACGTGCTGTGACACATACACTTACAAAATGAAATATCTTAAAACCTCATGACTTGGCCTTGTGGATCTTTTAATTTTCCAAATCTCTTGAATCTTGAGGGTTTCCTTAGCTTTCTGTGTCTCGGGAGCCTCCCTCCTTCTTCTGGGAGGGAGTGTACAAATTCATAGGAAATATAAAAAAGGAACGATGAAGCGAGAGGGGGATGCCTGGTGAACGAGTTGAACGGAGTGGACTCCAGGCTTGTGGCTTAAAGTTGGTGAGACAAGAAAGGACATACTTTAGAGGTGGAAAAGGTGGCCAGTTCCATTTGGATAACTAAGTGTTGAGGTGCCCATGGGACCTCCCAGAAAAGATACTGAGTAGGTCATGAGATATGGGTGATGCTCACTAGTAAAAATTACACTTTTAAAAATTATGCTAGTATTTTAGTAATCCTTAGAAGTTACTCTTAGCCGGGCAGTGGTGGCGCACGCCTTTAATCCCAGCACTCTGGAGGCAGAAGCAGGCGGATCTCTGTGAGTTCGAGGCCAGCCTGCTCTACCAAGTGAGTTCCAGGAAAGGCACAAAGCTACACAGAGAAACCCTGTCTCGAAAAACCAAAAAAAAAAAAAAAAAAGTTATTCTCATCATTAAGGTAGAGAGTATTTTGTTTGCTCTTTGTTGAACGTGAATAAAATGTAAAACATAAGGCCTGACTCCAGAAATGCACGTGTATAAGGACAGTGAATGACCAAATCCCCTTTCTCTGGTCTGTTCCACATGGCAAAGAAAACTGAACATCTAACATGCTGTGAAGGCACAGTGAGCGTTCTGTGCAAATGTGTCTTTGTGAATTCGGGGAGTCTAACCCCTGCGTTCGGAAGGCCCACTGTGCTTTCTCTTTCAGCCACAACTCCTTGAGCAAACCAAACGACTGTCGCAGAACTTGCCGATGGACCTCTTTGATGAACATGTGGACCCCTTCCACAGGCAGAGGGCACTTAGTGCCGTCAGCATCCTGACCATCACCATGCAGGGTAAGTCCTCCACTGGAAGGAAAGCCTGACTTCTTTACGTCCCTCCAGAAATCCCTCAACCCACTGTGTCATACTGCAGAGACTCCTCGTGTCTCAGGAGCATATCAGCAACGCGGCTGGAGTGAAATGGTCCTTCCTGAGAGTTATGCTCTCTCTGCCCTAGGTGGGCCCCTGGGTGGGAACTGGCTGGAGCGTATAGACAGCCCCTCACACGCTGGCTGGTCAGCCTCAGGAGGTCTGATTGACAACAATCAGCCAAAAACAGAGCACTCCAGACCTTGCCAGGAAGTGGTAGTGGTTATTAAAGTTAGAGCCAGGAATCTGGTGTGGGCCAAAGAAGGCCATATAGTCGGGCCAAGACCCTCTGCTAGCCCTGATTAACAGCAAGCAGTGGAGCTCCAGGCAAGGGATAGATGCTCAAGACCATGAAAGGCTGGGAGTGTATGGGCCCTTTAGCTCTTTTGAATAATTATATGCCTATATGTAGTTGGCCTTTGCAAGTCCCTGAAATGAAATGCAGCAAATCGGGGGTGCAGTACCTAAGGGCCTGAGCTTAAGTACCCGACAGAGTGTCTGTATATGTTTTTGTTGTTGTTGTTGTTGTTGTTTTCATTTTGGTAATAAAATAACCCGACAAAGGAAGAAAGGAAGATTTATTTGGGATCATAGCTGAAGAGCTCCATCATGATGAGGAGGTCATGGAGGCAGGGATGAGAGGCAGCTAGTCACATTGTGACTGCAGTCAAGAAGGACAGGAAGAGATGGGGGAGAGAGGGGGGGAGGAGAGGAGGAAGGAGGGGGAGAGAGAGGAAAGGAGAGAAGGGAGGAGTGGGAGAGAGAAAAGGAGGGGAGAAGGGAGGAGGGGGAGAGAGAGAGAGATGATAGAGATAGAGATGGAGGATTGCTAGTGTTCTCGATTTGTTTCGTTTAATCCAAGCCTCCACCGTGAAATGGTGCCTTCTACATTTAAGGTAGGTCTTCCCACCTCTGTTAATCTAGGGAATTTCTTCACAGACATGCCCAGATGTTTGTGCCTTTGGTATTTCTAGATCCTGCCAAACTGACAATCGACATTAAGCATCACGTACCTTCAATTGTTCTACCTTTCCCTGACCTTTCCTTCTCCAAAGCTCTGCCCACCCCTTGTGCAGTTACAGCTACTGCCGGGTACTCTCTTAAGAAAGCAGAGGCCATGCAACCTCTGTCTCTCTCACAGACTTGTAGCCAATCTGTGTGGTCTCTGCATCTGTGTCTGATACACTTGACTTTGCAGCCTTCTAGCTGTCTGCAGAGATTATCTCCTCTGTGACCTGATGACTGGCCATGTGTCTCAAAAAACCCTGGGGAAGAGGGAGGAGGGGCGCATGCAGGAGGAGAGCAGCTGGGCTGGGTCAGAGCAAACACACCTTACCCATCCTTTTTTTCTTTTCCAGAACAAGAAAGATCCCAGGAGCCTTGTCTCCCATGTGGGAAAAACTTGGCATCTAAGTACCTGGTGTGGGACTGTAGCCCTCGGTGGCTGTGCATAAAGAAGGTCCTGAGGACCGTGATGACAGACCCCTTTACTGAACTGGCCATCACCATCTGCATCATAATCAACACCATCTTCCTGGCCATGGAACACCACAACATGGATGACACTTTTATAAATCTACTGAAAATAGGAAACTGGGTAATTTTAGGCTCTTGTAAAGCATAAAGAATTTTGAATTCAACTCTGTTGAAGTACAAGTATTTTCAGTAACATAACAAAACCATAGCCTTGGTTCCTGTAAATGGAATAAGGGCAGAAGGTGACTCTGGTCTGAATTTTTGCTCAGGTTGCCTCTGTGGTTTTCCATGGACCTCAGTTTAACCTTCTAGCATGGTAAGGTCTCTTCAGCCATGTAAAAGCCATAGTAGACAGTACTGAGTAGCATTCTAAGTATTTGAGAAATTCAGAAGATGCTAACCAGGGCTGGGGATGTAGTTCAGTTGGTAAAGTGCCTGCCTAGTCTGAATGAAGCCCTCAGTTCAGTTCCCAACACCACATAAATTAGGTGTGGTGATGCATGTCTGTGATCGCAGCACTCAGAAGGTAGAGGCAGGAGGATCATAAGTTCAAAGTTATCCTCAGTCACATAACAAATTCAGTGTTAGCCTGGGCTACATGAGATTCTGTCTCACAACATCACCTGCCCCCGTGAAAACAGAAAATGTGGACCATCTCCAGAGACCCATAGCAACCTCCATGGCTCCTGTGTTACTGGGGACACTGTTGTCATAAAACAATGTAGCTTTGATTCATAGGTAAATTCTCAGGAAGATGCACCAGGCCTGGCAGACTGGGAAGGTCGGTTCGAGAGAGTGTATTAATTGTTTGGGGAGAGTGGGGTGGGGACTTCCTGAGTGTGTGTCACTGGTTCTTACTGAATAGATTGAGTCTCATTTAAAATGGAAAATTTAAGCTAGGGAGGAAGCTGAACTTTGAACAACTGCTCACTTTCATTCATGGTTCCTGTGGGAGGCATCTTTCTTTCCTCAAGGGAAAACGAGTCTCTCTTGTATCAGATATAACACACAATTAGTCAGTGGTGGCTTTACTCTAATGGATTAATGGATTGAAATCTTACCAGAATTACAGTCTTTTCCATGTAAAGTTTCATTTCTCTAACTGAAAATGCAATACATACTTTTACAATGTTATTATAATAAGGAAACTCTCCAGTTTATGTATTTTCTTAGGGGTGGGGGATAGTGAGAGAGAGCAGAAAGAATGGGGGAGGGCCATGAGGAGGAGGAACAAGAAGAGTCTAATGGCGTGCGTGTGTCAAAATGTCATCATCAAATTCACTGCTTTGTATGATAACTTAAGAAATTAATAAAGTAGTTTAAAGCAGAAATGTAGCTGGAGGCAGAGTGTAGGTCTCCAAGGCGCAGCCATGCCTCAGTAGTCAGAGGCCCTGCTTTCAGCACCTCCCTGTAGGCTGCAGGGTGGTGCCTGCAGATGTGTGCCTGGTGCCTGGACCGTAGCGTGGCTGCTGCGGCCACGCTGACTTAATGATCTCTTCTCAACTGCTCTGGTCCTTCAGGCCACCCTTCAGCAGGAGTCTCCTTTGTCCCTTGCAGGTTTTCACTGGGATTTTCGTGGCAGAAATGTGTCTAAAGATTATCGCACTGGACCCTTACCACTACTTCCGCCATGGCTGGAACATCTTTGACAGCATTGTTGCCCTTCTGAGTCTCGCTGACGTGCTTTTCAACAGCCTGTCCGATAGCAGCAGTCGCTCAAATCGTAGGTTCTTGGCTTCCTTCAGAGTGGTAAGGCATTCTTTTCTGTTTTGTTTTTCCGTTTTAAACTTATATTTATTGTGCATGTGTGTGGGTGTGTGCACATGTGTGGGTGTGCACACAGTGTGCACAAATCGAGGTCCAAGGACAGCTTGCAGAGTTGATGACACTCTTCTACCCTGCAGATCCTGGGGCTCAAATTAGGTTGTAAGACTTGGCAGGAAGTGCTGTTATCCACTGAGCCATTTCACCTGTCCCCTTCTCCCTCCTCCTCCCCTTCCCTCCCTTCCTTCCCCTCCTCCTCCTACCTCCCCACTTTTCTTCCTTTTCCCCTACTCCTTTCTTTTTGAGACAGGGTCTCACTATGTAGCCCTGGCTGTCCTGGAACTCATGTAGACCAGGCTGGCTGTGAATTCCTACAGATCCACTTGCCTTTGTCCCAAGCTAAAGATGTGTGCCACTATACCTGGCCCCGGCCCCTCCTTCTTATTTCATTGTGTAGTTTAACATTCTGAACAGGAAAAAATTCTTGAGTGGGTTCAATGACTATCTTGGACTAATCCATCTAACCTTAATTACATATATCCAAAATTTGCATATATCCACCTCCCTGGGTAGCCCAGGATGGCCTCAAATTCCCAATCTTCCCAAGGCTGGGGATTATAGGTGTGTGCCACCATAACTATCTAGTTCAGGTTGATTTCTTAAAAACAATTTTAAAAAGTTTTATGTATATGTATGTGTGTGTCTGAATGCATGCCACATGTGTGCAGGTGTCTGGGAGGCCAGAAGACAACAGCAGATCTGGATGCCAGGCACCAGTGTGGGTGCTGGGATCTGGACTACCATTCTCTACAGAGCAGCACATGTTCTTGACTGCTGAGCCATCTTTCTAGTCCCAGAACAAGGTATTTGCTATTTTAAAATAAAAATGTAGGGCTAGTGAGATGGTTCAGTGGGGATAAAGGTGCTTGCTGCCAAGCCCCATGACCTGAGTTTGATCCTCAGGCTCCACATGGTAGAAGGGGAACTGACTCCTGCAAGCTGTACTTTGACCTCTTGTGGCGATATAGTGTGTACTCTATTAAAATTTGCCTGAAGATCAGAGAACAGAGCCAGCCACTAGATTACACATAGAGGCAGAAGTGGTGGCACACACCTTTATTCCTAGCACTCGGGAGGCAGAGATTTGTCTAGATCTCTGAGTTCAAGGCCATACTGGGCTACATGAGATCAATCCAGTCTAGGAGAGAAACAGCCAGGCAATGGTGGCACACACCTTTAACCCCAGAATTTGGGAAGCACACACGCCATTAATCCCAGCACTAGGAAGGTTGAGATAGGAAGTAAAATGGCTGGATGGAGAAAGGAATATAAGTTGTGAGGAGACAGGAACTAGAGCCTTCCAGCTGAGGACTCAGAGGCATTCAGTCTGAGGATTCGTGGAGACAGGATCGGCTGAGGAGTTGGCGAGGTGAGAAGTGGCTGTGGCTTGTTCCCTCTGATCTTTCAGCATTTACCCCAATATCTGGCTCCAGGTTTTTATTATAAGACCAGTTAGGATTTGCGCAAAAACCCGTGTTCTAGTTTTATTCTGCTACCGTGATACAACACTTTGACCCAAAGTTACTTAGGTGAGGGAAGGGTTTATTTGGCTTATACTTTCAGGTCACAGTCCATCACTGAGTAAAGTCAGGGCAGGAACTCACTCATGGCAAAGGAATCAGAACAGAAACTATGGAGGGATGTTACTTACTGGTTATCTAGCTCACAGACTCATGGTAATCTAGTTCTCTTACATCGCACAGGCCCACCTGCAGCCAGAAGTTTCTCAGGTCCACCCCCCACCCCCAGTCCCGACAAATCTCTCTCACCTGCCATGTGTAGCCGCTCAGACCCAAGTAAATACATAGAGGCTTAAATTATTTACAAAGTGTATGGCCTATGGCTTTAGTTGCTTACCAGCTAGCTCTTTCATCTTAAATCAACCCATTTCTATAAATATATACGTTGCCACCTGGCCATGGCACTAGTGGTCTGCTGACATCTTGCTGACCTTCGGTGGCAGCTGGAGTCTCTCTCTCGACTCTGCCTTTCTCTTTCCTAACTCTCTCCTTGGATTTCCTGCCTGCCTCTAAGCTGCCTTGCCATAGGCCAAAGCAGCTTATTTATTAACTAACAGGAACAACATATATTTACAGTATATAGAAAGACATCCCCCAGCACTCATGTGGGTAGGGGTGACGCTGCCCACAGTGGACTTGTTCAATCTGGCCTGAACAGTCCTTCAGTGGAGGTTTCCTCAGATAATAGCTGAGGCCAGTAAGATAGCCATCAGATGTGTGTGTCCCCTTTTCCACAAATAAATGAATAAATATAATTTTTTAAAGATTTGAATAGGAGCTGGAGAGATGGCCTTGTAGTTAGAGCACTGGCTGCTCCTCCAGAGGACCCAGGTTCAATTCCTAGCACTCACATGGCGGTCCACAACTATCTATAATTCCAGTGCAAGGGGACATGACTTCCTCTTCTGGCCTCCTCCAATACTACACACATGCAGGACACATACAGGCAAAGACCCGTACATATAAAATAAAAAGATAAAAAAGGGACTTAAATGAAAAATTAGTATTTTAGATAAGAAGCTGATGACTATGCATCAAGTGGATGTGACCAGTTTTGAAAGTCCTAATTGCCCTGGTTGAAGAATGTTACTTGCTTTCTAGATGAGCTCCCTGGATGTGTGAGCACAGCTCTAGATGAGCTCCCTGGATGTGTGAGCACAGCTCTAGATGAGCTCCCTGGATGTGTGAGCACAGCTCTAGATGAGCTCCCTGGATGTGTGAGCACAGCTCTAGATGAGCTCCCTGGATGTGTAACTTTCCTTCCCTTTTTGTTACCTGTTTCCACAGCTGAGGGTCTTCAAGTTAGCCAAATCCTGGCCCACTTTAAACACTCTCATTAAGATCATCGGCCACTCTGTAGGTGCGCTTGGAAACCTGACGGTGGTCCTGAGCATTGTGGTCTTCATTTTCTCCGTGGTTGGCATGCAGCTCTTTGGCAAGAACTTCAACAAGACCTCCTGTACTGCACAGGAGCAGTGCATGCGGCACTGTACGGCACAGGAGCAGTGCATGCGGCGCTGGCACATGGGAGATTGCTATCACTCCTTCCTGGTAGTGTTCCGCATCCTCTGCGGGGAATGGATTGAGAACATGTGGGAATGCATGCAGGCGATGAAGGGCTCTCCACTGTGTGTCATTGTCTTTGTGTCCATCATGGTGGTAGGAAAGCTTGTGGTAAGTCACTTAGGTTTTCTTTCCATTCAGTATGTTTTGATCATTCCCACACTCTCTCCCATGCAACTTTTTCTTTTCTTTTAACCCATCAAGTCCAGTTTGCATTGCTCATATTCTCGGATGTGTGGCCTTCCACTGAAGTGTGGTTAATTTCCCAGGAGCAACACTTTTTAAAGAAAACTGACCCTCTCCCGGCAGCTGTCAATTACAAGTCTCTCCTTGGGTAGGGGTGGGACTTCATGTTTCTGCCCCCTCTCCAGGCTGGGATTTTGTCCAGCTTAGGCTTGCACAGGTTTGTACACACTGTCATAACTGCTGTGAGTTTGTGTATGCAGCTGCCCTGCTATGGCTCAGTGGTTAGGAGCACTGGCTGCTCCTCCAGAGGACCCAGGTTCAATTCACAGCACCTACATGGCAGCTCATACCCGTCTGTAACTCAGTTCCAAGGAACCCATGCCCTCTTCTGGACTCCTTGGACATTAAGCAAGCATGTGGTGAACAGACATGCATACAGGCAAAACACTCATGTGCATAAAAATAAAACAGAAAAAATATCCTTTTGAGTTTGACCTGATAAAGATACAGACAGGAGACAAAACCTCTTTAACACATGAGACGTGTGTCACGTCGCTTTCTGGCCATTCCATTGGCGTCTATCCCTGATGCTTGTAGAAGCCATATTCTCTTGGTCAGCGATTGACAAGGCCAGCAGCTCTCAACTTTCCTAATGCTATGAGCTTTAATACAGTTCCTCATGTTGTGCTGACCCCCAACCATAAAATTATTTTGTTGCTACTTCATAACTGTAATTTTGCTACTGTTAATGAATCATAATGTAAATGTTTGATATGCAGGATATCTGATATGTGACCCCCGTGGGAGTCAAAAGCACAGGTTGAGAACCACTGGACTAAGGGAAGGCTGCATGACTTGATTTGGTGGATAAGATATAAAGAGATGTCCACTGGGGAAACATGGAAACGGCTTTTCGTTCTTAAAAATGTGCACAAGAGGGCTTAGGAAGAGAACTCATGTGGGAAAATGCTTGATGTACACACAAGGACCTAAATTCCACCCCAGAATGAATGTAAATGAGGAGCCTTGTGTGGTGGCCGGCCCTTCCGTGCCAGTGCCATGGAAACATGGAGACAGGTGATCCCTGAGACTTACTGGTTAGCCAGCCTAGTCTAGCTGGTAAGAGCCAGGCCAGGCCAGGGAGAAACATTGTCTCCAAAATTCAAAACAACAGGTAGATGGCTCCAGAGGGACAAAATCTGAGGTTGATCTCTGGCCTCACCCCCCCCCCCCACACACACACACGAAAAGGAAAATTGGTCCTTCCTCTGGGTCTTCTCATGGCTGTGATTCCTAGAGCATTATGTAATGATGTGAACTAATCTGTCTGCAGGTTATAACAGGCCCTTGTTCTTTCTCAGATGTCTTATACTGTTGGGTCTCCTTACTGTGTAAGCAGCTTGAGCTTTTCCCTGCAGCTGGCAGCTTAGATATCACTGGAGAGGCTAATTACATGCATATTAGTGAAGACGTGAAGAGAAAAAGACATGTAAGGACCCTTGGGCTTGGAACTTCAGAACCAAGTAGGGGCCTTGGGGCAGATGTAAATAACTGTCCAAATAGATTACTTGGTCCAGAGTGCCTAATAAATGGTCTGCACAGCTGATGATACAGGTTCAGGAGAGCCAGAAATCACTGATGAGAGTTGGAAGAGAGCCTTGAGAAAGGATTGGTGGACAACTGAGATACTTGAGAAGGTGCAGGGGAGAGGAATTCTCCTGGTGAAGTTGGAGATTAGGACTAGTTCATTTAAACCCTCAAAGCACTTCTTGGCAAAGGGCAGTTGACAACCATCTGGAGCTCCAGCTGCAGGTGATCTGATGCCTTCTGGGCATCTGTAAGCACCTGGTTACACATTGCACACACACACACACACACACACACACACACAGAGGAATAAAAAATAAGTTAAAAAAATTAATTACTATATAAAACAATATATTTAATTGTGACATTTACATATATAACGGGTTTTTTTTCTTATTTTCATGTGTAGTGGTGTGTCGTGAATGTGTATGAATGTTCACGTGTGTGTGTGTATGTGTGTGTGTATGTGTGTGTGTGTGTGTGTGTGTGTGTGTGTGCCTGCCTGTGTATGTGGGCACACATGTATGCTCAGACGTGTGGCTACCTGGTTTGCTCCAGAGCTCACAGATGTGGTTGTTCTGGCTACCTGGTTTGCTCCAGAGCTTTCCCAGCTGTCTCTGAGGTTGAAATCACAGGTGGGCAAAGCCCACCTGGCATTTATGTGGGTTCTGGGGGTTTGAACTCTAAGTGTTGAGTCATCTTCTCTGCCCCTCTTCCTGTTGTACCTCCCTTTCAGCTTCCAGGGCACCTGCATTCTATTATTACTTCCACCTTTAAAGAACCCATCTTTTCTTCATCTTGTAGTTTCCTTTCTATTTCATGACTAGTACCCACATCCACACTCACACTCACATCCACACCCATCTACAAAACTTTAAGAGTGGGACCTTCATGTGAGAGAGAGAGCACGTGGTGTTTGTCTTTCTGTGTCTGGGTTCTCTCAGTGTAATGATTTCCAGACACACCTTTCTATAGTTGGAGTTTTCTCCAGTCCTGCTTGGGCCCGCAGTTGCTCAGACCCAGCTAAACACACAGAGACTTATATTACTTATAAACTGTATGGCCGTGGCAGGCTTCTTGCTATTTAGTTCTTATATCTTAAATTAACCCATTTTTATTAATCTATAAGTTACCATGTGGCTTGAGGTTTACTGGTACTTTACATCTTGCTTCTCATGGTGGTGGTGCCTGGCAGCGTCTCCTGACCCAGCCTTTCATTTCCCAGCATTCTCCTCTCTGCTTATCCTGCCTATATTATACTTCCCACCTGGCTACTGGCCAATCAACATTTTATTTATCAATCAATCAGAGCAACACATTCACAGCATACAGAAAGACATCCTCAACACTTTTCCTATGTTTGCACTCCTTAACTTGCATTTGCTGTGTGTCTTGTCTCTGTTCCCTCTTCAGCCCTCATCTTGTCACTGTGGAGGAGCGAGCAGGAAGTCTCATTTGATTAGAATGTGAGCCTGGGAGTGGGGAAAGGCTGTTCCAGGAACTCCAAGCACCTCTTCCTTTGTTAAGTTTTCCTTATTCCCCACTCCAGGTGCTTAACCTCTTCATTGCCTTGCTGCTCAATTCCTTCAGCAATGAGGAGAAGGATGGGAACTCTGAAGGAGGGACCAGGAAAACCAAAGTGCAGCTGGCCCTGGATCGGTTCCACCGGGCCTTTGCCTTTGTGGTGCACATGCTTCAGAATTTTTGCTGCAAGAAATGTAGGAGGCAAATTTCACCAAAGCCAAAAGAGATCCCAGGAAGTTTTGACAGTGAGAATGAAGACATCATCCCCCTGGATACAAAGCCCTGGAAGGAGTTTGATGCACAAATGACTTTGGACACTGGGCATGATGGGGCTCGCTTGGCCCCGCTTGCAGAGGAAGAGGATGACATTGAATGCCGTGGTGAACTCAGAGCCTCACCCGTTTCACAGGCTGGCGCTGAAGTTCAGGTATGGAAGGTCCACGCTTCTGATTAGATGTGGTTGAAACATACAGCCATCACAGGACACTTGTCACCCAGCATGTTCTAGGTATTGTTCTAGGCTATAAAATGTATATGTTATTTGATACATCAGGCTAATCCCAGGATAGGTTTCAAATGAGCACTGTGTTTGTAACATGATACGGAATGTCAGGAAATCCCTCACAGATTAACTAACCAACTCTTGGATTTTAGCTGATTCTGATGTAGTAAAGTTGATAAACAGGATTCACCATCACACACCATTTTTAGATGTCTTTGCAGATCACCACACCAAACTTTCTACTTTTATGAAGTGGTCTTTTTGTATTTTCCTTTATACTTTTTGTTTCCTATGTGTTTTAGCATCTGTTTCTGTCGCTGTGGTATAATGCTCTGACAAAAGCAAGTTAGAGGAGAAGGTATATTCTGACTCACAGTTCACCATGGTGGGGCCATCAAGGCAGCAGGAGCTTGAGGCGGCTGCTCACATCACATCTGCAGTCAGGAGGCAGAGAGGGATGCATGCTGCTGCTCAGCTTCCTCCTCCATTTACACAGTCCAGGATCACAGCTAGGGAATGGTGCCACCCACAGTGGGCTGCCTTCTCATCTTAATGAACATATCGAGATAACCTTCTGCAGGCATACTCAGAGGCTCATGTCCAGGTGATTCTAGATTTTGTCCTGACACCACGTTAGGTTGCTAGGAAGCCCTCCATATTCAATTACTTTTCATTTTTCTTACTCTTTATGATCTATCAGGTAATTATGAATTTTACTTTTTACTAAATTGTGGCAGCACATACCAGTATTATTTATTAAGTGATTTATTAGTTATCTATTGAGTTGAATGGATGCATTTTAAAATATATTAAATCTCCATTTTGCACACACATTAAAACAAGGAAATCAAAGCACCACACACTTTAGTGTAAAGTGAAAATCCTCAAGACTCATAGAAAACTGCAGGTGAGAACTTTAGGGCTTAAGGGCTTAGACTTCACACTAAAAACACGACCCACAGAAGGAAAACTTGGCAAGTGGCTCCCACCACTGTGAGACTGGGGTAGGCTCTGCTGTGAGGCTGTGAAGGCAAGCTGAAGACTGGGGGAAGTTTGTTGGTGGTCACATACCCAGTGAAAGGCAACTCTGTAACATTTAAAGTACTGCCAAAGCTCAACAGTGAGCATCCTCAAAAAGGATCAGACGAGAAAATGGGTAATGAATGGGGTTTACCGACTGCTGTCAAGCCCACAAAAATGGGCTCATTGTTTTTAAAGACTTGTATTCATGTACATGTGAATGTGAGTGTGCATGAATGTGTGTGTATAGATTCCCATGGACACCCGGAGAGGTCATTAGATCATCTGGAGCTGGAGTTATAGGCATTTGTGAACTGGCCCAAAGCTGGGAGCTACGAACTGAATCTGGATTCTCTGGAAGAGCAGGAAGTACTATCAACTACCAAGACATCTCTCCAGGCCAGAAAATATGCTTGCTGCTATAATGGGCATGTTGCTGCATACCTTTTAGTATGGCTAAAATGTATAATAATGATAATAAATGCTAAACAGAATAGGCAACATCAGTGAACAGGGAACAGTGAACCCAGGTAGAGGATATGATTGTTGGATGTGAAGGAACCCAGCATATATTGGATGAATAACACCTTAACTAGGAAATATGGGCAATGAGCTGGAGGCCATGGCCTTGATGAACCAGCCTGCCACAGCTGATAGTCCACAGCGTTTATCAATGGAGGAGGGCCTGTGGTCACGGGTCCAGAACTAAGATGAAGCACTCCAGGTGCCATGACACTAAAGTTAAGGGTACACTGTCAGGCTTGTGCAAGCTCAAAGCAGTGTTCAAGAATGAGTGTCTAGCTAGAGAGATGGCTCAATAGTTGAAGCATTGGCTGCTCTTCCAAAGGACCCAGGTTTGATTCCCAGCATCCACATGACAGCTCACAACCACCTCTGGACTCAGGGGATTCGACTCCCTCTTCTGGTCCCTGCAGGCACTGCAGGTATGTGATGCAGACATACATGCAGGCAAAGCATCCATAATAAAATGTAAAAAAACAAAGTTAAGAAAGAATGAGCATCCCCTTAAAATTTGTGTTCAGGCCTGTGTATGTGGTGAGTACTTTGCCAGATGCACCATCCCCAGCTCCCTTCTCCTGTAATACTTATAAAACAGTTTTATCTCCCTTGAATCTCTTTGGTAGGCTGACAGGTATGTTAGTTTTTGGAAACTTGACACAAACTAGGGTCACTTGAGGAGAAGTAACCTCCATTGAGGAACTGCTACCATCAGGGTGGCCTATAGGTAAGTCTGTGGGGGCATTTCTTGATTAATGATTGAGCTGAGAGAGCCCAGCTCATTATAGATGATGCCACTCTTGGGCAGGTGGTCCTGGGTGCTGTAAGAATGCAGCAGTGAGCATCCATGAGGAACAAGGCAGTAAGCGGCGCTCCTCCATGGCCACTGCATCAGCTCCTGCCTCCAGCTGACTGCTTGAGCCCCTGCCTGGGCTGATGGGCTCCAAACTGTAAGATGTAATAAACCCCGCCTTCCCCCAAACTGATTTTGATCAGTGATGTATCACAGCAACAGAGAAGCAAGCTAACACAGAAACCTAAGACAGCAGAGCAGGACCTATATACTCCATTGTGCAGTCAGTGAAAGCTGAGGTGGTGATTGAAGCAATGGAGGCCTAGATTCAAACTGGATCATTCTTCCCTCTCATCCAGAGTGAGTCCAGGACAGCACAGTGCTTAGCTGATGAGCTGAGTATGGACATCTTCAGTTGCCAAGTGTTTCTGAGTCTCCCTGTTCCAAACACAGGAAGCATCATTATCCAGCAGATACACACACACACACACACACACACACACACACACACACACAGAAAGAGAGAGAGAGAGAGAGAGAGAGAGAGAGAGAGAGTGTGTATTTCCCACCCCCCCCCCCACAGGGATATTTAATCTCTGAGTTAATTGGACAGGATGAATCTTATACTAGAACCATACTGTTTTGATTGTGTAACTTTACAATACACTCCTGATTTTGTTTTGTTCAGTAGTTTTCCCAGTATACTTCCATGTTGAGTTTTTCAGGAGCAGAATTCAAACTCTCTTCATGTCAAGTGAACTGTCCAGAGAAATACTAACTCCACTCTGGGCTTCTGTGTGTCAGACCTGCGATGTCCCTCTGGAGATCAAGCAGCCCACCAACCCAGATGATCCAGGTGTGGAAATGGAAGTGTTCTCTGAAGAAGACCTGCATAAGAGTGCTCGGAAGGTAATATTCCCAGGGTCCAGTCGGGAGGAGCATGCGACTCCTCCACACAGCTTAGCCTTGAATAAGCTTAGCTTATTCCACAGAATAGTCTTGTGGGACAATAGCAGAATGTGTGAAGACATGATTGCCAGGGTTCGGTCTCAAACAAAGGTGTAAAGCTAGGGTGTGTCAGTTTTGCTACGTTGACACTTGGGGCAAGACAACTGATCACTGTGGTGGGCTTTCCTGTGAACTTTAGGATGACTGACAGTAGTGAGCCTTCACCTCCATTCACCAGATATCAGGAGCATCCTATTAGTTGTGACATTAAAAATGCCTCTAGTTCTGGGGAGATTGCTTGTTTTGCAAGCACAGGGACCCGAGTCTGATCTCAAAAGACCACATGAGAAGCTGGGCATGGTGGTGGATGCCTGTAATCCCAGTGCTGTGGAGGCACAAGTGGGAAGTCCCTGGGAGCTCACTAGCCAGCCAGACTGTGAACTCCAGGTCAATGAGAGACCCTGACTCAAAAAAACCAAGATGCCCAGATCCTGGGGAAAAATTTCCAAGATTGTGCTCTGGCCCGCACGTGCGCGCGCGTACACACACACACACACACACACACACACACACACACACACTCCTTTATTTAAAAAAGTATGTCTCTAGGCATTGCTAGAATGTCTCCTACAGGGTTAAGTCAGCCAGAGCCACTGGCTTAACCTATTATTCTATGAGTTGGGATAGCTGAAAATTAGTCTCGGTAGAGTAGTTTTCTTATTATCTACCCCTCTAATTGGCAGCCTATTAGGGTTATGATTTATAGGGGACGAGGGTTGAGCTACTGTGTACACAAAAACAGCTTATTAGCTGTGAGAGACAAGATCATTCTCTCCTGAAGTGAGGCTGATAGAGAACTTAATAAAAAGTTCCAATAGGAACAGCATATTATTAACACCCTTGTATCTAGAAGCCTTTGCCTAGTTGGTTTCAGCTTGAACGTCTTGGTGACTGATTCCTTCTTCCTCTGTTCTGACGTGCAGAAGTCTGATGCTGCAAGTGTGCTCTCAGAATGCAGCACGATTGACCTGAATGATGTCTTTAGAATTTTACCAACAACAGTTCCCTCGAAAAAGCAACCGGATCGGTGCTTGCCCAAAGGTAAGTGGCCATATTTTTACACACAGCTTAAGGAAACTTTGTGTTCTCTGTAGCTTTGTGGTTTGGATGGATGCCTCATTTCTGTCACTAGTGTTATTAGATTCTGGCAGAGGGAATTTTAAGTCTTGGTTTAGGTATGCTCTATTCACACAGCCCAACAGTGTAAATATCTGAAAGCTCTCCTGGAGAGCTAGCTGGGCCAAGATATCAGCTAATTTGTAGTCTTTGGAACGTCCACTGTCAGAATGGATGGAGAGGGAGGGGAGTGAGGTTTGAAGGGAGTGTGGTCCATGATAAAGGTGTGCCTATGTTGAGATCAAAGGCTGCTTGTAACCCTCTTTACAACTGATCAAGTTCTTCCATGTGTGGCTTGAGTCCACAAAACCTTGGAAGCCCTCACCTCAAGTTTCTTGAAACCCTTTGGGTATTATCTGTATGTTACAACCTCCCCATTCCACAATTTTGGCATAGTTAATAACCACAAGTCATTGATGGCATACAACAATAAATAGTTTACCACAGCAGTTTACCTGGCTGGGCATCTCTGCTAAAAGTAGAGGGCTTTGTTTATATGAGTGGTATCAGCGAAGGGGCTAGCAGATTTAGCTTGAGTGCATGACTGAGTTGGCTCTGCTGCACATGGCTCATCCTTCTTGGAGAACCAATAGGCTAGACTGAAGCTGTCTCCTTTAAAGGGAGGGTGCAAGAGGGCACATGCAAACAGGCAAAGCTCAGAGCTGGCACATTGTCACTTCACCTCTTCCTTTTGGGCAGCATAGCTGAGCCCAGATTTCAGGCTTTGGAAAGAGATCCTCTCTAGTAGGGGAAGCTGCAGTTCACAAGTCAAGGGACGTGAAGTGATGAGCTGAGGTTTACTAACGCAATTCACTCCAGACACTAATAATACAAATGATTCCTTTCAGGCCTCAGTTGTCGTTTTCTATGCCGCAAAACAGACAAGAGAAAGTCCCCCTGGGTTGTGTGGTGGAATCTTCGAAAAACCTGCTACCAAATTGTGAAGCACAGCTGGTTTGAGAGCTTTATAATCTTTATCATCCTGCTGAGCAGTGGAGCACTGGTAAAGGATGCTTCTGGGGAAATGACTGGCCAATGGGCAGCTGGGGGCACTGCATCATGACTGTGATTGTGGGAAATGGACAGCAAAGGGAGCTCTTCACAGATAGTGCCTTAGTGGGCGGGGTCCCCACTCTGAAGGTGCCTTCCCTGTTGGAGAGGTTTAACTCAGGCCAGTGTTTGAAAGTATTTTCTTGTCTAGCCCTTGGACTTGGCTTGCCCACTTGCTTCCCACTTGTGGAGGATTCCTAGACATCTCCACTGTATCACATACTTCAGACAGTTCCTACTCTCAACCTCCCTGAAGATCATGATGTTGCTTTCTAAGACAAAATGTTAGGGGAAGGTCTACAGGGAACAGATGAGGATAGAACCAGTTGCTTGAATATTTCCCATCACTTGTGGTCTCCTAAGGGACAGGAGATGCTATGTTCTGTTCATGACCTTTCCTGGTCAAGGTGTGATGTTAATCTCAGTGAGGCTGATGAGTAACTGTGAGCCTATCTGCCTTCAGAATCAGGGTCCTCAACACCCTTCTGCTCTCTCTCTCTTCACTCTCCAGTCACTCCCATCCTCTCTCCAGCTTCCCTTATCACTTACATATTTCTCTTTTCCTTAGCTTCCTCTTCCCCAGTTTCCCATCCTCCTTCTCCTGTCTTGTATCTCCCCTTGAAATGGCTCAAACATGACACTCAATTGTTACTGTTTGTCATGCTGAGTGAACAGAATCTTTCTTGATTTGGAGTGACAGATTACTTCACAGTCAGTTTATAGTAACAGAGATGCCACAGAAGTGCCTTCTTGTGTCCCATGTCTTCTGTCTAGTGCTTTATATGTGTGTAATCCCTAGGGAAAGGAAGGAGGAGTGCAGATCATGTTCAGGGAACTGACACCAGCATAAATTCCCATGTTCCACATATAGTGGAAGTTATTCCTCAAACAAAAATGTGAGTTTCTCTAGAACCATCCCGGGAACTCCCCTGATGGACTTTGGTTGTGAGTCTTTGGTAATTACATCTCCGCTGCTTGTGTGTCATGAATAGCATGGTTGCAGGAAGGCAGCGGTGCTTTTAGAAGGCCATAGACACACACCCTGTGGTGGCAGGAATAGAAGACATGACCAGAGACCTAGCAGCAGGCAGAGATCCTAGTTCCCAATCTGCTTTCAGAGGAAGGTGTAGGCTGGGCAGAACAGTACAGAACATGTCATGTAGAGGGTACCAGGGGAAAGAGCTAGCCCATCCAACACCATCGACATCATTGGAAGCTAGTTTGGAAAGTTGAGTCTTGAGCTATTTCCAAACCAATGAACCAGAGCCTACATTGTAAAAGGTTCCCAAGATGATGTGGGGCTTGTTAGACACTGAGAAGGTTGGGTCTGGACAATTGCACAGTAGTAACAAGTATCTCTTATTAGAAATTGTCCCTGGCATGACGTGGGAACCTTTGAAATTCAGCTGCATGTCTCTGAACTGCTTAGCTAGCTGTAGCTAAGCTTTCAAAAGAGAAAACTAGCCTGTAGTGCTGTCTAGATTTGCCTGTTGTCTACAGACAGGTAATGTAGACAAGTCCCTGGCCTCCATGGAGCATGGAGTCTAGACAAGAAGACACACATAGTGATTACAGACCACAGTTGTAGGTGATGGGCTCAGAGCAGGAGAGGCTGAAGGGTAGTGAGCAGGATCAGTGCTCAGCCCAGCCTTGTAGGAACAGGGCAGTTTCCTGTAGAATATCAGCTCAGCCAAGTTCACAAGGCTGAGCAGGAGCCAGCAGGACAGAAAAGAGACAAGAGCTGTGTTAGTGACTTTTCGCCTTGTATTTAGTGCACAGTTCAAGATGCAGCCCATCATGGTGAGGAAGGCATGGAGACAGGAACAACCCGATACCATGGCGGCAGGATCATGAGGCTGCTGTTCACAACCTTGGGGATCAGAAATCAGAAAAAAAGTGATATGCTCCCCCCAAAAAACCAAAAACCAAAACAAAAAACAGTGGACCAGTGGAAACCAATTGTTAAATATGAGAACCTGTTAGGGGAGGTATTTCACTTCCAAACAATATAACAATAATTTTTTTTTTCTAGTCAAAATTCAGCTTGGTATGTGGAAGTGAGTTGGTTGGATTCTTTTGAATTCTTTTCCCCTTAGGATGTGGCCCTACCTTGTACCTAAAATGGGATTGATTTTCTGCCCACTTTCAGTATTTTCTTAAGTATCTTTGGCAGGGTTAGTACCAAACCCCCTTCTCTCATTCCTTCCTTTTATTCTTACTATAGAAAGGCTGAAATGATAGATCATACCTAACTCTATTGGCCCCACAGAATCAATCTCTCTCTCTCTCTCTCTCTCTCTCTCTCTCTCTCTCTCTCTCTCTCACACACACACACACACACACACACACACACACACACACACACAGTGGCTGAGCTAAATATTTGGGTGTAGCATGGAGAAGGTTCAAAGCATCAGGTCTCATTTCCATAATCACATTTAATGGATGTTTGATAGTTAAATTTTTACCAGGAGCTTTGGTTCAGAGCTTCTCCACTTTAGTGTGTCACAATACCATCACAAAATGATGTTATCTATAGTGTGTGTGTGTGTGTGTGTGTGTGTGTGTGTGTGTGTGTGTGTGCATGCACAGTGAATTGGTAAGGCTGTTAGTCATGGGAGATGATGGACTCCAAGCTTGCTGAGATACAGAGTGTAGAATTAGTAACACAGTGGAAAGGCACTAAATACAGTTGTTAAGGGGACCTGGATGGTTAAAGTGGTGGTCTAGGGCATGGTATTTCTGGGAAACTGGTGGACCAGTTCTTGGAAAGATACATTTGGTAACAGTTAAAAGATGAGGAAGCCCAGAAAATGACATGGCAATCTATTATGTAGGAAGACACTCAGATTCAGGGGTGTATTAGCCACCTTTCTCACTGATATGGAAACTACCCAGTAGATCAACTTAAGGGGATGGTCTAGTTTTGCTTCTGTTGTTACGATAAAAATGCTCCGATGAAAGCAACTTTGAAAAGAAAGGATTTACTCAGCTCTTAATTCCAGGTCATAGTCCGTCATTGTGGGAAAGTCAAAGCAAGAACCTGCAGCAGCCAGGCCCACTAGGCTACATCCTCAGCCAAGAGCAGAGAGATGAGTCATCCATACTTCCTCAGCACCCACACTAGATGTATACAACCTAGGACCCCTCCCTGCCCAGGAATGGTGCCGGCCACAGTGGGCTGGCTCTTCCTACACCAATTATTGCAGTCTAGACTACTGATTACAGACACAGACACATCCACAGGCCAACCTGATCTGCACAGTCCATCATGGAGTTTCTTCTCAGGTGATTGAAGGCTGTGCCCATTAAAATGAACAATAAAACTGTGTTGACAATTCACCACCACAGAGAGAACAGGTTTATTTTGGCTCACACTTGGAGGGTATAGTCTGTCATAGCAACTGGAGTGTGAGGCAGTTGGTCATATTGCATCCATAGTCAGGAAGCAGACAGAGAGACAATGGTGGTCCTCAGTTTGCTTTTCCTCTTTTATTTAGTCAGGATCCTAGCCCACAGGCTGGAACCACCCATAGTTGAGATTCTTCCCTCCTCAGGTAATCCAGCCTATAAACTCTCTCAGACATGCCCAGAGGTGTGTCACCTAAGAGATTCTAGTCACTTGACCACATCATAGGGGGCCAGTAAGGAGACGCTGTGAAATCACCAGGGTCACAGAAACATGGACATGGAATTTTCCATATTTATTTAATCAAGGAATACATTTTATTGGAAAAAATCTGCCTTCATCTTTTTATACAAAAACTTCATCACCAAGATACCAACTAATTTTTATCCATATAAAATGTAAAAATATTTCAAAGTCAGGAATATTCAACCTGGCCTACGGCTGTGTTTTATTCTTTCAGATATTTGAAGATGTCAATATCTCCAAGCGGCCCAAAATTGAGCAATTACTAAGGTGCACTGATAATATTTTCACATTTATTTTCATTCTGGAAATGATTCTAAAATGGGTGGCCTTTGGATTCCGGAAGTATTTCACCAGTGCCTGGTGCTGGCTCGATTTCCTCATTGTAATTGTAAGTTTACTATTTCTGTGCCCTGTTTGGTTGGGGCAGGGATGGGAGAGGGAACCACATGGTTGCTGCCTTTCCTGTGGTCCTCACACTGGTGCCTCTCAAAATCACAGTGTGCACTGTCACAGTACTTACTGTTGTCTGTCCATCTGTGGTCCAGTCCTCTTGGGCCTGCCTCTCATAGTTGCCTTTCATAAAAACACTGCTCCAAGCATCTCCGTGTCTCCCTTCTTCGATCCCTTAGGGAATGCCCATAGTTGCATTTCCACAGACCTGGCTGGCACTCTACCTGTCTACTCTAGTTGCCATGGCTACCAGGCACAAACCCAATATGGCATCATGTTATGTTTAGAGAAAAAAAAATCTTCCAACAGCCACGTTTTCTGCCACCCGTGCCAAATGTCTTCTTCCCCCTTCTTGTCATAGTCACCCTCTGTGGAAGGGACTTTTATTTTCCCTGTATTCAGAGGAAGAAAATGACTCAGAAAGGCTAAGAACTATTCAAGACTACCTGGTGAGAAGTGGTAGAGGTGAGATTCAAACCTAGGAAGTCTCACTCTAGGGTGCAGGGCTTTAACACATACATTCTTCCCACCATTATGTTGACTCCACCTCTACTTGAAAGTAGGGAAGGGGCTGGGGTGGTGACTCAGTTGGCAAAGTGCTTGATGTGCAAGCATGAGGATCTGAGTTCAGATCCCCAGCTCCCATGCACAAAAGCCAGGTACATCTACATGGAGTGATAATTCCAGCTCTGAGCAGATAGAGATTGGAGGATTCCTGGTTCTCACTAGCCAAACTGGTGAGCTCCAGGTTTGCTGAGACTTATGAGGTGGAGAGTGGCTGAGGGTGACACTGGCATTGGCTTCTGGGTCTCCACATGCGCATGTACAGTGTGCATGCACATAAAGATGAAAACACACAAGTGAAGCCTATAAATAATTTAAATTTAGCAAATTCAAAATAGATAGTATAAATCTAGCAGCAATTCTTAAATATATCAAACAGTAGTCTAAAGCCACAGTGTCAAAAAAAATCAACAGACCCAGATGGTTTATACAGGCAAGTTTTACTATGTTTTAATAAATTAAATATTAATCAAGTTGTTAGGAAGACTAGAAGAAAGAAACTGCAAACTATCCAAATGAGACAAGCATAACCCTTATTTGTTTGCTTTTAAGATAGGGTCTCATGTAGCCCAGGCTAGCCCCAAACTCTCTGTGTAATTGAGGATGAACTGGAACCTTGATCCTCCTGCTTCACCTTCTGTTTGCTGGGATTGCTGGTTCAACCCAAGGCAATACTGGTAAGAAAATAAACAGAACAAAACCTAACAGATGTAAACAGCATACCATAAATTTATAATTATGTGCCCATGAGTCACAGAGAAGACAATCCACCAGTGAGGCCCAGGGTTGGTCTTGACAGTGTGTAGACTGCGGTAGGAAACTCCCAGCTTCATGGCTCTTCAGCTCCATAACTGAAACTAGGAACTGGTCCTGTGAGCTTCCCGTCTCCTCATCTGTGAAGAGCAGGCGTCTTAGTCACTGTCCTATTGCTCTGAGGAGACACCATGACTGTGGTGACTCTTATAAGAGAAAACATTTAACTGGGGGCTTGCTTAAAGTTTTGAAAGCTTAGACCATTATTATTATGGTGGGGAGCATGGCAACAGGCCTGGCAGGCATGGTGCTGGAACTGAGAGCTACATCCTGATCTGCAGGGAGAGAGAGAGAGCAAGACTGGGTATGGCATGCGTTTTGAAACCCCAAAGCCCCTCTCCCCCAGTGATACACTTCCTCCAACAAGGCCACACCTCCGAATCCTTACAATCCTACCAAACAGTTCTGCTCCCTGGTGACCAGGCATTTGAACCTACAAGAGCGGAGGAGTTGCGGGATGGGTGGAATTCTTATGAAAACCACCAAGATTACACACAAATCAATCAAGATTACGTACAACGGGGGGCCATTAAGATGGCTCAGCTGATAAAGGTGCTTTGCTACCAAACCCAATGACCCCAGTTCAATCCCTGTATAGTGGAAGGAGAGAGCCAAGTCCTGCAAATTGTCCTCTGACCTCTGAGCTCCACACAATGCCCTCCTCCAACAAATAAATTAATAAATGGAAAAATGTTTAAAATAGTCCATATAATGATCTTTATAATAATTCTGGAGTAGAAAAACACAAACCTAAAACACAAAAGTAAGTAAGTCCAACTCCATTAAAATGTAAAGCTTCTATTTTTCTACTTGGCAGCGCTAAAATTATAATTAAAGACAAATTAGACCCTAGAACTTAGTATTTGCTGTGTACATGACAGGTATATATATCAAATATATAATATAGATCACAAGGAAAATGACACCCAAAGGTGAGAAGGAGCAAAGGACACAGGAGAAACCCGGGTGGCATTTGTACATGTGTGAATGATTGCAGTCTGAATTCATGAGTCAGCACAGAAATGCATTTGAAAGTAAAAGTTCGCATCACTCAGATTGAAAAACATTTTTTTACAATTAAGTGACACTGTATCAAGAAGAGTATTGGAAATTAAAATCTCTAATCACTGCTAACAATTTAATTGGGAAAGACATTATAGGGAAAGTTTTGCAGTATTTGATAAAATTACAAATAGTGCCTATTTATAATCTAGGCATGACACTTCCTATTATAGAGCCAATGGAAACTCTTGGATATATACCCAAGAAAAACACACAAATCTGTCAGCTTATGGTATTCCTTATAACAAAGAAAAGTAGGTAGCCTAGCTATTCATCAAAGGAGAACAGGTCCATAAAATATGAGCGCTGTGTCCTGTGATATTCCACAGCAATCAGACTAGCATGGACCAGCGAGTTCTCGCATGAGGTGAAGGTGCTAGCACTGAGCCAGATCATGGTAGGAGAGGAGATACACCTGTAAGCTGTCTTCTGCCCTCTACATGTGTGGTGGAGTGCAGGTGCTCACATACATACAAAAAATGGGGAAGTAGTAGCAAATTGTATATTAATACCATGGTGGTATATAATATAAATTGTATAATATATACAACTTGTATATATTATATATAAATTATATACATTATACATTAATGGAGGTCTCAGAAAAGAGCAGAATGATCAATGCCAGTCAGGAAAAAATACAAATAAAAACAAAGTCACACTAGAAGACCTGCCCCCTTGAACAGTGATTGAGAGTGGAAAAGATCATGGCTGTTTTAGTGTGAGAATCTGATTACTATCTCCAAATCTGATGGAACAGAAACTAGCCTGAGGCTCAGATGGATAGGTGCATAATGTCCCCATGGGACGTTCCCTCCCATATGAGAGCCTTGCTTTGGCACTCCAGAACAGCCCCCCTTCACTGTCCTTTCTCTCTGAGTAGGGTAAAGCAGAGTAGAGTTTGCTGGAAATTGCTTAAATACTCTCCCAACAAAATAAAAATGTTACTTAAAAATGATGCATTAAAACATGTTTTATTTCTATTTTGGGGGGGTATGCATGCACATGCATGTGTATTTGTGTGAGTGCACCTAAGGGTTTGCATGTGCATAGCCTACACATGGCTGGCAGGTCAACCACAGGTGTCTGTCCTCAGATGTCTTCCATTTGAGGTAGGAACTCTCCATGGCTTGGAACTTCACCATGTTCATCTAGCTAGCTGGTCTCCTTGGGGATCCTCCTGTCTCTACCTTCCGTCACTAGAGTGACAGGCACGTGCCTCCACATCTGGCTTTTTACATGGCTGCTGGGGACCCACCCCCAGGTCCACATGCTTGGGAGGCAGGCACTTTACTACTATCTAAATAGAACTATTTAGTGTTGATCACAAATTCTGTGATCTAGCCATCCCACACATGTTCCTGCCCAGTCTGACTTATGATCTCATCCTGTGTGTCTATGTCATGGCCATTTGGTTTCCTTGAATTTACACCAGTTTTCTCAGTGTCTTTTGTGACTCAAATGACATAAACGTATCCCTCTCACTGCAACTGCTCTTGCCCTTCCAGCAGGACCTGGTTTGTCGCTGTACTTAACATCTCAGAAGTAGGGTCCTTGATAGTGCTGGAGAGATAGTCATGTAAGCATGAGGCCCTAAGTGTGGATCTCTGGCATCCATGTTAAAACCTAGGCATAGTAGCACACATCTGCAATCCCAGAACCAGGGAGGCAGAGACAGGTGTACACCTGGCTTCCCCAGCCAGTCATTCTAGTCCATTTGGCTCCAGGTTCGGTGAGAGACCCTGTCTCAATAAGATGGAGAGAAACTGAGAAAAGCACCACAAGTTGACCTCTGGTCTCCACATTGCACCCCCCCACAGGTACACAGTTGGACAGACAGACAGACACATACATGTATCACACTAAGGGAGAAAAAGAGAAAGGAAAGAGAGAGGAGAGAGGAGAGAGAGAAGAAAGAGAGAGAGAGAGAGAGAGAGAGAGAGAGAGAGAGAGAGAGAGAGAGAGAGAGAACGAACCTTTGAACCTGCACTGGCAGTTCTGGCTGCCTAGGCAACTGTCCTCACCAAGCAGTGTCTCTTCCCATAGGTATCTGTGGTCAGTCTCATGAACTTACCAAGTTTGAAATCCTTCCGGACTCTGCGAGCACTGAGGCCTTTGCGGGCACTGTCTCAGTTTGAAGGAATGAAGGTACGTGGATGGGTGGAAACTTAACTAACAGGATGGGCTTTTCCTAAGCTTTTCCTGGGGTCCTATGTAACCAGACCAGGGCCTGGACTATGAAAAGTAGAGAAAAGACTGTGCTGTGGGCTCTCTCTTGACAGCCAAGGCAGCATCTGCCTTCCCTTCAGCATCCTATGGAAAGACATGCCTGTGTATTTAATGTCATCTTCACAGGGCACTTCTGAGGTCATCCTTGTTGGGCATATGAGCAGAAAGCAAAGCTCATTATGGGCTGGGAGAGGGATGATCATAGTAAAGACAAAGTAACTCTGGAGGTTCAGTCCTGCACATTGGGTTCCTCCTGGGAAGATGGAGAGCTTTTGGGGTATCCTGCCTGTTACGTTTTCCTTTGCCTTGCCTCCCTAAGGTTGTGGTCAATGCCCTCATCAGTGCCATACCTGCAATTCTCAATGTCTTGCTGGTCTGTCTCATTTTCTGGCTCATATTTTGCATCCTGGGAGTAAATTTTTTTTCTGGGAAGTTTGGAAGATGCATTAATGGGACAGATATAAATAAATACATCAGTCACACCAAAATCCAAAACCGAAGCCAATGTGAAGGTAGCAAATACTTGTGGGAGGTCCCAAAAGTCAACTTCGACAATGTGGGGAATGCCTACCTCGCTTTGCTGCAAGTGGTAAGTGCTGTGGGTCTGTCTTAATCTGGGGAGAGAAAACTTGGAAGACTGATCAGTCACTAAAAACATAGTAACTCCACTGAGACTGGATTCTAGTCCTATTCTTAGAGGTGGCATGGGGGTGGGAGAGCATCTTCGGGGATTAGTTTTCATGGAGAGTATCTAGTCTCATTACTTTTCTCATTTCTTTGACAAACTAGTTGACATATTAGCCACTGTTAAGTTGCTATACTAAAACACCCAACAAAAAGCAAGCTAGGGAAGGGTTTATTTTAGCTTATAGCTCCAACGGGCATCCAGTCCGTCACAGAGGAACGTGTGGTGGGGAGGATCCAAAAGCTGGTTGGTCACATTTCATCTGCACACAGGAGGGGAGGCAGGCTATAAATCTCAGTCTGTCCCCAGTGACACACTTCTTTCACAAGACCTCCTTAAGGTCTATATCTGCGCCAACAGGTGGGGCCCAGTGTTCAAACACAAGCCTGAGGCGGGGCATTTCTCATTTAACCACAGCACCTTTCGAAAGCAACTCAAGGCAGGTTAGTTTTGCCCGTGGTTTGAGGGACTAGACCATCAAGGTGGGGAAGATGTGGTGGTGAGAATTCTCGAGATGTGGCAGTAGGAATGTGAGGTCACTGGTCACACTGGCTCTGCACTCAGGAAGTGAAACAGAAAAAGATGGATCTGGGCTCTCAGATCACCTTTTTCTTTTTACTCACTTAGGGCCCCCAGCCTGTGGGATAGTGCCACCTTCACTCAGGATGAGTCTTCACCTCTCAATTAAACCTCCTCAGAAACACCTTTACCACATGCCCCAATGTGTGTTTCCTAGGTGATTTCATAGCCAGTCGAGTTGACAATGAAGATCAGCCATCACACATAGTAATACCCCTTTCAGGGTCTATTTGGCTTGCCTTGTCTTCTATGGTATCTTGCTTGCTGTTCAGAACACCTGCCAGAGAGGAGGATCCTGTGGTGCAGGCTGTGACATTGTCAACAGCTCTCTTTTCAAGCTGCAGCAGCCAGGTGTCAGGCAGGTAGCACAACCATGTGCTATCAGAAAGACTCTTACCTGGATCTTCTCAAGCAACCTACAGTGTAGAAATTTATTGTGTTTAAAAATCATTAGTCTTGGGGGATGAAGAAGAAAGAGAAAATGTACAACATCCCCCCCATCCTTCCTACTGTGCTTTTGTGAGGAACTCTCTCTGGGGCAGGATGGACACCTGCCCACAGGGTTTGGCAAGCTTTTGCATGGTACACATCTGTCGATGAAAAAAGTCTACAGCTGTGTCTGTTTTTCTACTTCTGTTTCAGGCAACATACAAGGGCTGGCTGGACATTATGAATGCTGCTGTGGATTCCAGAGGGGTAAGTCAATGTCTCACTATGTTCTAGAATGTTATGCTCAAACCAGAGATGATATGAGAACACAGACAGCCCCAAGCTTCCTGCATGATGGCTTTATTATTCCAGATCCTCTGTCTTGATCTTCTGGAGGCAAAATGATGGTATAGATATTGCCTGATAAGAAAAGCTCTAATGTATTCTGCTGAGTCTGGCACCCAGTATTCCAGAGTCCAACATTTCCTCCGCAGGGCAAGAGAAGAAATGAAAAGCGTCCATTTAGGAGATGGGGCTCCTAATAGGAACAAGAGAATCACACGTGTCCTGGATTTTTGTTGCTGTGATAGAACTCTGGTCAACTTGTGGGAGGAGGAGGGTTTTGTCTGTTTTAGGCTTACATGTTAAAGGCCATCACCAAGAGAAACCAGGTCAGAAGCTCACAGCAGGAACCCAGAAGCATGAACTGCAGCAGAGACCTACAGCTGGAGAGCTTCTCTCCAGGTGCCACCAAGCCCCCACAGTCCCACAACCCACATATAAAATAATCACTCAGACGCTTATATTACTTATAAACTGTATGGCTGTGGCAGGCTTCTTGTTATCTACTTCTTCTATCTTAAATTAACCCATTTCTATTAATCTATAACTTGCCACGTGGCTCATGGCTTACCAGTACCTTACATCTTGCTTGTCATGGATGTGGCTGGCAGGTCTCTGCCTCAGCCTTCCACCTCCCTGAATTCTCTTCTCTGCTTGTCCCACCTATACTTCCTGCCTGGCTACTGGCCAATCAGTGTTTTATTTATTAACCAATCAGAGCAGCACATTTGACATACAGAACATCCCACAGCAGAGATCCCAGAGAAAAACTGGCTTACTTCCTGTTCTTCTTAGGGTTACCATTGCTGTGATGAAATTCCATGACCAAAAGGGGAGAAAAGGGTTTGTTTTGCTTACATATCACAGTCCATCAAGGGGAGAAACAAATATGGGGACTTAAGCCAGGCAGGAACCTGGAGGCAGGAGCTGATGCAGAGGCCATAGAGGGGTCCTGCTTACTGGCTTGCTCCCCATGGTGTTCTCAGCCTGCTTTCTTACAGCACCCACGACCACCCCTCCTTCAGTCCAGGGGGAGCACCACCCACAATTCGCTGCATCCTACAGGTTTGTCTACAGCCCCATCTTATGGAAACATTTTCTTAATTGCAGCTCCCTCCTCTCCAGTGACTCTGGTGTGTGTCAAGTTGATGTAAAACTAGCACACTTCCTCTGGCTTGCTCAGCCATGTCCCTTATATAGCTTGGGTCCACCTGCCTAGGGGTGGGTCCTCCTGCATCAATTAGGAATTAAGAAAATGCTCTATAGACTTTCCCACAGGCTAGTCTGACAGAAGCAATTGTCAGTTGAGGTCCCCTCTTCCCAGGTGACATTAGTTTGTGTCACGCTGACAGAGACTAAGCATCATAGTACCCCGACTTCCTCTAGCTCATCTCCAAGTGATGGAGAGCAGGAAACCACCTTTCAAAGTCTGCCTGTCTTAACTGTGGGGAAGCATTAAGACTGAACTAAAGTGCAGCAAAGGAGTAACTTCTCATGGCTTCAGACCCACTGGAGAGTAAAGGTGCTGAACGCCACCTGTGGAGTTTCAGTGAAAGAGGAAGTGAGCATTGAGTCCCAAAGCTGGAAATGCACTCAGCAGTCTTAGTCTGTTTCCTGATCCTCATTTGGTTCAGTTGATGGACGGGAAGGGAGTTCCCCGGAGCTGGACAGTGAACAGACAATTGAGTCAAGAATGGAACCAGTGGGGGAGTTTTCTTAGATTCTTATCATGACACACGTGTGGTTACTGTGTTGGGAAAGCTCAGAGTTGATGCCTGAGAGGAGGTGAGGGCTGCAGACAGGTGGGCTGGGAGATGCAGGAACAGAAGAGATGCAGCACTGAAGAAGGAGAGTATGCATGGCTGTTTCATCTTAGTTTCACAGACTGGCATTTATATGCAGATAATGCACAGCCACAAATCACCTAGCTTAATTCTCAGTATATTAATAAGCCTTATTCCTGAAAGGCCAAAGCTAATAGTAGATACTTAGCTGTTAATATTATAATTTATTGTAATATTTATATCACATAATTACATATGTCATATATAAATTAAATTTTTATTGTTTATGTGTATGATAGGTGTGTATGAGTGAGGACCAGAGTTCAGATCCCCAGAATCCACATAGATGCTGGGTTGGCATGGGAACATTCCCTGCCTATAATTCCAGTATTTGGAAGGTGGAAATGGGAGCTCAGGAGCAAGTGGGCTAGACAGACTAGCTATACTGGTGAGATCTGGGTTCAAATGAGAGTCTCTGCCTAAGTTAGCAAGGCCTGGAAAGATGGTTCAGTGGGTAATTTGCCATTAAGCTGAGTTTGATCCCTCTGACCCACATGGTGGAAGGAGAGAACCAACCAACTCCTGCAAGTTGTCCCAGTCTCCATATACATACTATGGCACGTGCACGCATGCATACATACATACATACATACATACATACACACACACACACACACACACACACACACACACACACACACAGTGAGAGAGAGAGGCAGGTAGATAAATAAATAAATAAAATTTAAAAGCACATGCACAACACATGTGAACAAGCATACACAGATGCATGTGTAACATACATGTACTTAGGTAGATAGATAGATCGATGGAGTGAGAAACCTGGCTGAGAAGTATCTTGAGTGGTTTCAAGCATGCTCTGAGCTGGGAAAACATGCTTGTCATCAGTTTTGACCACATAGGAGCTCACTCACTCACCTATTCATCTGCATGTTCATTCATGTGTCTTGAGAATATACTGTCAGAAGGTGTGCCAGGTGCTGGCCATGTGTGAGAAGACACAGCCACAGGCAGAGTGTCAACATCTGGGCTGTGTGGAACAGCTGTGGAGTCTGGTTATCTCTTTTTAAGGTGGATGTGTCCAGTGCTGGGACATCCTCAATGGCGTATCCAAACAGACATTTGGGAGACTTTGAAAAGACAAATGTCACCACATTCCTCCCCTCTTTTCATCCTTTAATGCTTCTCATTGTTTGGGAGAAAAGCCCTAACATCCAGCCTTCTATCCCCCCACTTTGTTCGCCTTGAGCTAAGCAAGGGGCCAAACCAGGGGTGACCAGCGGTTCACAGCTGCCAGCAAGACGTTATGTGGTTAACTTGCCAGGGAAATCCACTCAGGTCTTCTGGACAAAGCAGCTAGGGTGGCTTGAATTTTCTTCAATAATTGTTTTTCTCTTATTAAAATGTCCCCAACAGAAAGATGAGCAGCCGAACTTTGAGGCGAATTACCTTGCATATATTTACTTCGTGGTTTTCATCATCTTTGGCTCATTCTTCACCCTGAACCTCTTCATTGGTGTTATTATTGACAACTTCAATCAGCAGCAGAAAAAGATAAGTGTGCATGCTGGCCCAGCTGGGCTGTTTCACCCAGTTCTGCCAAGGTTTTGAGGGAATGTGATTCTCATGTAGAAGGCTGTTCAGGGCAGCCATTCCGATCTGCTCGAGAGCAGCCAGGGATCCTACTTTCTCTAGCCTGGAGAAGACCAGAGTAGTCTTCTCAAAGCTAAGGGCAGGGAATCTGGATTCTGCTCAGACATGGCATTTGAGCTCTGTCTTAATTCAGATTATTGTTGAGTTTCAGGCTGCTGCTAATTGGCCGAGAAGAGACTAGTAACCAGCGTGATCAGCATGTGTGACATTGCAGTCATATATCAACAACATCTCAAGAGTATTTTGTTATGTACAATAAAGAGAAAAGGCTTTCCTCTCTGAGTTATTGTGTCCTGGCTCCCTCCAGCTTGAGGAGGTCTCCCTAAGCTGCTCTAACAGATGACAGGGAGAGACAAGCTAGGCAGGCTCCCACCCAGACAGTAACAATCTGATATTTCTTTTTCTGATCCTGAAAACCTCTAGAGCTCTGGACTGACATTGCCAATTAGAAAAATAAAAGAAAATTTAGATTCCTCTACATCAACCATCGAATGATGACTACTTTAGACAATGCCTCACCATTTTGGTATAATTTGGAATAATCTTCTTCAGTTAAAAAAACAAAAAAAAAATTTTTTTTAATGTGTACTGGTATGTCTGAATGTATGCCTGTGTACCTCATGTGTGTAGTACCCATGGAAACCAGAAGAGGACGTTAGATCACCTGGAACTGGAGTTACAGATGGTTGTGAACCACCATATGGGTGCTGGGAATTGAACCCAGGTCCTCTTTAAAAGCAACCAGTGCTCTTAATCACTGAGCCATTTCTCCAGCCAACTTCTTAATCATATATATACTGGGATTATCTTATACTTTTACTTTTGAGGTGTATGAGCTCATTAGTCATAGCCTATTTTATAAAATCATTTTAAGAATGTTCAGGGCTGGAGAGATGACTGCGTGGGTAGGAATGTTTGCTGTGCAACTATGAAGACCTGAGTTCAAATCCTATCCCCATGTAAAGGGCTGGGCACAGCTCCCACATGCCTGTAACTCTAGTGCTGAGGGGCACAGGGACAAGAGGGCCTCTGGGACTTGCTGGCTTCCAGCCTAGCTCCAGGTTCAGTGAGAGACCCTGCTGCAGGGGAAGAAGGCAGAGGGGGTAGGGGCGGGGGAAGAAGGTGGAGGGGGTAGGGGCGGGGGAAGAAGGTGGAGAGGGTAGGGGCAGGGGAAGAAGGTGGAGAGGGTAGGGGCGGGGGAAGAAGGTGGAGAGGGCAGGGGCAAGACACACATGTCTTTTTCTGGCCTCTGCACACACAAGCACACACAGGAGCTAAACTATAGACTATGATTTCTCTTGATTGTTTGTCTCTTTTTCATAGGTTAAGACATTTCTACATTTCTTCCTGGCTTGACCAATCACAAACATTCTTAAAATTCTGGTTATCTCGGATTATTTTCTTAGTATAAGTTCCTGTAATGAAAACATTAGAGATGTTACCCGGGGACCTTCCAGACGGAGACTGCCTTGCACTGAGTCTCACAGTCTGCTCATTTACAGTCTCTTTCCTAGACAGATGCAGAAAGTGTCTCATGCTTTTCTGCTCCTTTCTTTGCTCAGTAGTGAGGTTCATGCCTTGTTATAGACCAGTGGTCTTAACTACTAGCAAGGACCCTCTGTTCACATCTTTTGGCTATTTTAAAGACAAATTGTCATCCTTTTTTTCCTTATGTATATCCAATCTACTAAGTCTATTTTGTGACTTTCTTCTTACATTGTGTGTGTGTGTTTGTGTTTGTGTGTGTGTTTGTATACTTGTGTACATGTATGTGGAAGTTGAAGGTTGACACTGGGATCTTCCCAGTGTCCCTCCACCTTATTTTTTTAAGGCAGTCTCTCTCTCATTGAACTGGAACTTACTGATTTGTCCCCAGGGGTTCGCCTATATTTGCCTCTCCAGTGCTGGGATTACAGGCATGTGCAGCCACATTCAGCTTTTGCATGTTTTAGTGTTGAGATGACACCCATGGGCTTGTCCATGCTAGGCAAGTGCTCTACCACTTAGCCACAACATCCAGCCCCATGGGCTTTTTTTTTTTTTTTTTTTTGGTTTTTCGAGACAGGGTTTCTCTGTGTAGCTTTGTGCCTTTTTCTGGGACTCACTTGGTAGTCCAGGCTGGCCTCCAACTCACAGAGATCTGCCTGGCTCTGCCTCCCGAGTGCTGGGATTAAAGGCGTGCGCCACCACCGCCTGGCTGCCCCATGGGATTTTTATGTGGGTCTCAGGGGTCACACTCAGGTTCTCATTCTTATACACCAAGTACTTCATTCACTGACCCATCCTCCCTCCCCACTTCCTACATTTTTGCGTTAACATTTTTTTTTTTTTTAACTTAGAGACTTGAGTGTTTTTGTGGAATCAAACTCCCCCTTTGGGCTTTCTTTTCTTTGAGAACACAAGGTGCTTCCCAGCCCCTCTGCTCAGCGTTTGCTCTTTGGTTGTTATAACTATGTTGAGGCTCTTCTATATTTTTCCATTGGCCTCTTCTGATTCATCTGAACAGCACTTTGCTGTTGACTAAGCTCAGCATCTGCAGGAAGTCCTCCTCCTGATTGCAATCAATACCAGCAATTTGGAGGTCAGCCTTGCAGCTTTGACTTAACCCCACAGCTGGGAAGCCTTTTGTGGATCACACCGCAGCATCTTTTTGTTTTATTATTATTTTTTATTTTGGAAAATTTCAAGTGTATAAGAATATTCTAGAATGAACCTGAAACACACAGCACCCAGCGTAACATTTACTACTGCAGAACATCCTCCTGCCAGAGACACCCCACAGACTCCTACTGTGGGGTTCATTTCATCATAAATATTTCAAAACATATCTTTTTTTTTTAATCACAGAAAAACAAAGAACAGTCCCAGGAAGAGTTAAATTTTGGTCTGCTGTTTTGTATTGATTATTTTTTTGAGACAGGGTTTCACAATGAAACCCAGGTTGGTCTCAAACTTTTTTTTCAAACTTGTTTTTAAATGTCATTTATTATTACTATATGTACATGTGCATAGTATACTGGGGTATATGGAACATGTAGAAATCAGAGGGCAGCTTTGTGGAATCAGTTCTCTCCTTCAATCTTTATGTGGGTTCTAGGGATTGAACTCGGGTCTCCAGGCTTGTGAGGCAGAGTCAAGCTCCTTTACCAGCTGAGCCCTCTTGCTTACACCCACATGTCCGGTTTCAAACATAACCACAACAAGGTCACTACATTACCCAAAAAACTTCACATGAATTCTTCAAATTAAAAAGTTGACTCTATTCAGGTGTCATGCCATTTTAATTTTCTTTAGTAAGATAGTCAATGCTGCTGCTATTATTATTATTATTATCATTGTTGTTGTTGATACTTTGAGACAGGCTAGCCTGGAACTCACAGGATAGCCCAGGCTGGCATCCTTCTGCCTCAGCACCCAACTACCAGGATTACATACACAAGCTACCTACCATGTGTGGCTTTATTTTTCTAAGTTAGTATATAAAATAATGAATTTCATTTTGGCAATTTTTTTTGGTTGTGTCTCTGTATGTGGTGTGCATGTCTCTAGCTCTATTAATGAGTTTTTTTTAAATCTTAGAGAGACTAATAGTGACTAAAAGTTTTTCAGTCTTGTTTATCTTTTCAAAGAACCAAGTCCCAGATTCTTCACTTCTTTGCATTCTTTTCTTACTGTCCATTTCATAAATTGCTGCCATGACCCACTTTATCTCTTCCCATCTCCTGATTTGGCCTTGTTTTTCTAAGTTCTTTGGGCAGACACAGCCTTAAGTTCTTCACCTGAGATCACTGACTTTTTTTAAATGTAAACACAGATATCTTTAATTTTCCTGATTTATTAATTTTTACCTTTTTTAGTTGTTTCTTTATATTAAAGTTTTGGGCCCAAATCAGGATTTAGATTAAACAAGACCCTTTTGCTTGGCAGCATTTCTGTGACTGAGTGACAGGAAGATGCAGGTTTAAGGTGGACCCTCTTCCCCTCTGTCTGTATCAGCCAGTTTGTTCATGAATGCTGGGGGTTTTCAAAACCATGTTTTGGTACAGGCACTGTCATTGTTTCTAGATCTTTCCAGAGAGAGACAGACAGAGAGAGAGAGAGAGAGAGAGAGAGAGAGAGAGAGAGAGAGAGAGCTCTACTTCAAGTTCAAAGCTACAAGGAAATACAGATGTAGAAATAGGTGTCTAATGGTTCATTTCCCCACTTTTCTGATGTGTTTTCTCTTTTCTACACTGAGAAACTTGGCCTCAAGAGCACAGGAGATGATGAAAAATTAAAATTTCTGTAGGAGGTTACAGAGATAGCTCAGAGGCTAAAAACATGCATAGCTCTTGCAGAGGACCAGAGTTTGGTTTCCAGCATCCAGGTTGAACAGCTCATAACTCTCTTTAACTGCAGCTCTAGGGCATTAGATTCCCTTTTCTAGTCTCTGTAGGCAACTGCACTCACATTAACATACCCACACACAAACATATACACAACATAATTTAAAACAAAAATAAATATTTTAAATATACACATTATTCATTGTCTTTATCCCAAGCATATGTATTACAGTCTCAAGAAGTCAAGCTAACACTATTATAATGAATACGATTTACTTTACATCCAAAAGCAACCAGGTAACTAGGCTGATTTTTAGAACTGTATAAGCTTGGTCCACATGAGAAAATTCAAACCCAATCTCAGTAGATACAAGCCTGCAGTCAAATGATTGGAGAAGAGCAGCATTTTACTGCTAGTGGGAACTGAGTCTTTTGTTGGCTTTCATTGTCCAGGGACACTTTTCTTCCCTTAAAAAAAAAGATGTTATTTGTGTGTGTGTGTGTATGTGTGTGTGTACACAAGCACATGAGTGCAGTGCCTGAAGAGGCCAGAAGAGGGCATGGGATCCACTGGAGCTGGAGTTACAAATGGTTGTGAGCTGTCTGATGTCAGTGCTGGGAGCCAAGGAGCCAAGCTTAGGTCCTCTGCAAGAGCAGTTCACTCTTGACCATTGAACCATCTCTCCAGCCTCCAGTAGTGGCTTTGGGACAAACTTACCATTTTGTTTCTTATCTCTTAATTTTCAGAGTCTGGACACTTTCTTTTCTTTTCTTTTTTTTCTCCAAAAAAATGTTCAGTTACATGTTCTAATGAATTCTGTTCTATTTCATGTGATATTTCTAGATTTTTTTGTTCCATAAATTTCTAGAAATGAAAATCCTAGCTTATTTTCCTTATTAGTAGTGAAAATATTTAAAACTCATATGTTTTTTCTGAAGAATTGTTCTGGGAAGATTTTAATTAACTTTTAGTAGAAATGTTACATTAATTATTTAAGAGAATTTCAGTACTATTTTTAGAGCATTTTCTCTCTCTTTTTAAAATTTCACCCAGTTGTCTGTGCATATGATTGTGGGTTCATGATAACTAACATGTTCATACATGTCTGTAATGAGCTCTAGTCACACCCCTCCTCCTTTACTCCACTTCGCTGCATCTCCTTCCTCTTCTATAGGATTGTATTCTAAGGTTTTTGTTGCTAATCACTAGTAGAGAAGTCTAATATAGCATATTTTCTATTATGTTTTAATTTATGCAAGCTGAACTGTATTTAGTTTTTTAAAAGATTATATAAAGAAAGTGTAAACTTTATGTTCTAAAAAGTGAGCGATAACTGATTGAAATGACCTTATTTCTCTTTTATCCCTTATTTTAAAATCAATTTTCCTCTGGTCTCTGAGTCCATATTCTTTCAATCCCCTTTGGAATATGAACTATTGATAAAAGTGACATGTAACTTTAAAATTGTTTCTAAAAATTCAGACTTGATTCGCAAACATATCTAGTGGTAACTAATTAGCTGTTGATCTCTCTGTGTACTTAGGTGGCCAAGACATTTTTATGACAGAAGAACAGAAGAAATACTACAATGCAATGAAAAAATTAGGAACCAAAAAGCCTCAAAAACCCATCCCAAGGCCACTGGTGAGAGCACCTGACACTAAATACACGCATTGGATACAAGATTGTGAGGGGCACAGGTTTCTAAAAAAAAAAAAATCTCCTGTTAACTTTAAAGGAAGTATTCTTTTTATTGTTTTTAAATTATTTGTGTAAATGTGTCTGAATGTTCATGTGAGTGCAGTGCTTACAGAGGCCAGAAGAGGGCATCAGATCCCCCAGAGCAGAGGTTAAAGGCAGTTAGTTGTGAGCCACTTGACACAGATGCTTAGGAACTGAACTCTGGTCCTTTGTAAGAGTAGTATACATTCCTAACCACTTAACCATCTCTCCAGGCCCCTAGGATCTTTAAAATACACATGTTATCTTAGAACATGTTAAAAACAACAACAACAACAACAACAACCAAGATACACCCAAGTCCTTAGGCAAATTAGACATGCATGTTCATTACAAAGAGTCTGAGCAATACATTTATTTTCTTTGACACAGGGTCTCTCTATGTAGCTCTGGCTGGTCTGGAACTCATTATGTAGACCAGGCCACCTTGAACTCACAGAGACCCTCCTGCCTCTGTTTCTCAAGTGCTTGGGATTAAAGGCATGCATTACTACAACCAGCTAAAATAAATCTTATAAAATTTAAAACTTAAAAAAAAAAAAGGAACTCATGTTCAACATCACCTCCAGTCATCCTTTGAAACAATTAGCCCTCCATCTTTAGCAACTGTTGGGCTGGGATGCTGTTTTTCTAGCCTATTCCAACCAGAATTGACAACTAACATTTGAGATCTGCTTTAATGCAGAGTTTTGCTGAAGTTCTAATTATCCTGAATGGAAACAGAGCCTTGGAAATGTCTGTTCCATTTTTGTCCAAGTAGATGTTCTCTGAATTCTTCTCTTAGGTAAATGCAGATATGGACATTGAGGCTTATCTTTATGTTGTTGAAGCCTAGATGAGCTGTTTTATATCAGCTTCACAGCACCGTCCATCCCACCACTGAAGCTGTGTTGCTACTGAGGATATTTTTGATTTCTGTTTTTGTTTTAAAGTAGAAATAAAAGAAAAGCCTAAGCACATAAAAACAGTCACCCAATTGAATTTGAAACAAAGTTACAATGGGAGGCTCTACGAATTTCTGGTCCTTTGAAAGGGGTCTGTGTATATTTCAAGGAACTGCCTTCATTGTAAGAGAAAACATATTTTGTTGTTTTAATGGCATAATTTTATTCTTTCTTTTTCCTCCTCAGAACAAATGTCAAGCCTTTGTGTTCGACGTGGTTACAAGTCAAGTCTTTGATGTCATCATTTTGGGTCTTATTGTCCTAAATATGGTTATCATGATGGCTGAATCTGAAGGCCAGACCGAACATGTGAAGAAAATCTTTGATATTCTCAACATAGCCTTTGTGGTCATCTTTACCGTAGAGTGTCTCATCAAAATCTTTGCTTTGAGGCAGTACTACTTCACCAATGGCTGGAATTTATTTGATTGTGTGGTCGTGGTTCTTTCTATCATTAGTAAGTAAAACCAGTAGCCAGGACTTTTCAGGGCGAGGCAGAGGCAAACCCTAAAGATAATCTTTGGAAGTGTGTCAGGCTTCTCCACAGAGCTACGGATTAGGCTTAATGTAGAATCTGGGAAATGGGGGAGGGCTGTGGAAGGCATGCCCTGCTGGGAAGTTGCCACAAGGCAATGATTTCCATTTTCTTGACTGTGCATGCAGTTGAATTCACTTGTTCAGTGAAGGGAAACAGTCTCTCCACTAACAGTTTTTTCAGTGGTTCCTGACATCTCAGGTGGGTGCACTGGAATTCTACCTCTTCTGTGCCACTGTGAGCCCCATCGGGAGGTTTGTGGTTTTAGGAGTTTGTCCATTGGTACCGATGCTTGTGCCTGTGTTCAAAACCCACAAGGGTACAAGGGTACCGGAGCAGCTGATGGACTACATGGCATCGCTGAGACTCCCTAGCCTCCCACTCAGGTGTCAAAAGACTGTCTCACATGATAAACAGTCCCTATTCTTTATCCTGAATCCTGTGTTTACAAGCCAGGGTGTGGGCTATACTTGTCTCAACTGCTTGGACCCCACTGACCAGCAAGTTCCTTTCTATAATCAGTGGGTTTTTTCATAACCACAGACATGCTCCATAAACCATAAAACTTAATGGAAGAAAGATAACTATTATCATATACTTCATTCTCTTTTGTTTTTCTTTCTTTATTACTTTTTTGGAAAATTTTTATTTTTATCATTTTAAAATTATGTGTATGGGTGACCAAGGAGACCAAGGCCAAAGATGTTGGCTGTCTGGATCTGGAGTTACAGGTTGTAAAGCCCTGATGTGGGTGCTGGTGAGCAAGTGTACAATGACAGCAGTTCATGCTCTTAATCTCTGGGCCATCTCTCCAGCCCTCTCGCCTACTTTTGCCCTCCAGTGCTGAGAATCCAAACTCACCCTTGTGCATGTTAAGTATGCTTCCACATGGCTAAACCATTAGTTTATGTGGGCCTCTGGTTTAATTTTAACTGATCCATCAATTTGACTTTCTCTCTCATGTGAGGAGGAATGTTAAGATGGAGTCTCACTCTAGTCCAGGCTGATGCAGAATCATCATATAGCTTAGGCTGGCCTCAAACTCACTTAAAGCCCTACTTCAGCCTCCCCAGTGCTGAGTGTAGGGGTGAGCTGCAACTCTGACTTAACTTCACTTTTTCCTTTGTGTAGTGGGGGAGGGGCAGCGGCGAGAGGCTTTCTCCTAGTTCAGAGAGCAACAAAGATGAGCAGGGCTGGATTTTCACAAATGAGTGAGTCAGTCCCTTCTTGGAAAGGCTGCGTCACCGGTGTTAGAGCTGAGCGTTTGGTGTCTCTTGCTGCCAGGTGATGCAGATTATCTCAGAGAGTCTGCCTGGGTTCAAAGCTGTGAGATTTATGTAGATAGTTTAAATAGACCCATGTATTGGCAGCAAAATAGACCTATGATCTTTATCAATCAGTCCCAATCACAAGTTCTGGTGAAATTGACGTCAATAGAAGTTAGAGAATGGTGATCAGGTGAGTGAAACTCCCCACCCCCAAAGGAGTGGCCACGAGCCCTCCTGCCCACGTGCAAAGGGGGTCATCATTCTATCACCCCTTCCAGGACGTGCTGGGCATTGTGCAGCTTCTAGAAATATCTCTGAGATACAACAGCTCCCTCCTAGGTGACTCAAGTCACACATGCTACTAGAAATTCTGCTCCAGCGCAGGACAAATCTTCACATGAAGCCAAATTCTGTTCACTAGCTTGGGCAGAACTCCATGTACCTTTATGTGTCCACAGTCAGCACCTGACCTCCACACCTTGCCAAGCCCCTTCCTCAGCTTTCACAGTAGTGCCAATAGGTGTGAGCAGAAGTGAACCTCTCTCTCTAGGAGTCAGCAGTCCAATTGGTGAATAGGACTCACTCATTTTAATTTGAATACCAAGTCATGTGGTTCACAAAAACTGTACTCAGAGAAAGGGCAGATTCATACAGGCCTGATTAATTCAGGAAGTAGTTAAGGCTAAGCCTGAAAGGGCCAGTGGTGCTGAGTTGACGCCATCATACCTTGTTAGGATCATCTGCTCAGTGAGCAAACTACTTTTACACACTCAGATGATAAGGTACCGCTAGTGAGTTCTCTGTAGTCATTAGGAGACTGGCAAAACATTTCACTGTCATGATCCCTAATGACCTCAGAGTGAGGGGAAAACCATGTCTACACAAGGCAAACATGTTCCAGCCATTCTATAATATTTGGGCCAAAATGTAAACTCCTTAATGCCCCTTGGCTCTTACCTGCTGAGCAGGCAAGACAAGAATAGGGTGACATTTTAGGCCCAAATATTCATCAGTTTGTGCAAAGCTCTGTTTGGGACTCCATTTCTGGAGTGTCCACAACAGAGAACATGTCTTTCAACTGCATATGTAAGCTTTGTGAGTCTGGATACCTCAGTGGTGTCCTCAGAGGGAGCAGAATGTCAAACACGAGAGCTTAGTGGGCAGCTGTGAACTAAAGAGGAACATCTCAGGGCCACCACCTCCCTCCAGCTCCCCAAACCCCACAGCAGCTAGTCTGTCCTCACTTGCAGAGGGCTGTATTGGAACCTAGACAATAAACACTTGTCCTTTGCGATAAACCTGGCTCTCTCGGATTCCACAATTTCTCTCTGTAGCTCAGTCAAGGCTTAAGCCAAACTTCAGAAATTTCTCCATGCACTCTGAAATACTCAATGTGTGAAAAAAAAAAAATGGCCTGTTTTCCATCTGCATTAAGTAAATAGGGAAAACCATGGTAGGTGTTGCCCCCATGGGTGGCTAAAAAGAAAATGCAACATAGATAATAACCCTTTATAAACTGTCCCATAGTTTCTTTACTTGTCTTCAATGGCATATGCCTCCCAGCCCCCATCCAAAGTCCCATCTATAATTGTATGGCCCTTAGAGATTATTTCTCAAGTTGACACACCGGTGGACATTTCTTAGTTTTGATATAAATGACTAAGTGTGGATACCATGTTGGCCCCAGTGGGATTCCGAGGAAGACTGGCTGGGTTCAAAACTGGAGTGCATGCTGGGAATTCACTGGTCCTCCCTCTCTAGGTACCTTGGTTTCTGGCCTGGAGAACAGTGACATTCCTTTCCCACCCACGCTCTTCAGAATCGTTCGCTTGGCTCGGATTGGCCGAATCCTCAGACTGGTTCGTGCGGCCCGAGGCATCAGGACGCTCCTCTTTGCCTTGATGATGTCTCTCCCCTCTCTCTTCAACATTGGTCTGCTGCTCTTCCTGGTCATGTTCATTTATGCCATCTTTGGGATGAACTGTTTTTCCAAAGTGGATCACGGCTCTGGAATCGATGACATCTTCAACTTTAAAACGTTTTCAGGCAGCATGCTCTGTCTCTTCCAGATAACCACTTCAGCTGGCTGGGATGCTCTCCTTAGCCCCATGCTGGATTCCAAAGCCTCCAACTCCTCCTCCCAAAACAACTGTCAGAAGCCACAGATAGCCATAATCTACTTCGTCAGTTACATCATCATCTCCTTTCTCATCGTGGTCAACATGTACATTGCCGTGATCCTAGAGAACTTCAACACGGCCACAGAAGAAAGCGAGGACCCTCTGGGTGAAGATGACTTTGAAATCTTCTATGAGATCTGGGAAAAGTTTGATCCCGAAGCAACACAGTTCATCCAGTACTCGGCCCTCTCTGACTTTGCCGATGCCCTGCCTGAGCCGTTGCGTGTGGCCAAGCCTAACAAGTTTCAGTTTCTAGTGATGGACCTGCCCATGGTGACTGGTGATCGGCTCCACTGCATGGACGTTCTCTTTGCCTTCACCACCAGGGTCCTCGGGAACTCTAGTGGCTTAGATACCATGAAGGCAATGATGGAGGAGAAGTTCATGGAGGCCAATCCTTTCAGAAAGTTGTATGAGCCCATTGTCACCACCACCAAGAGAAAGGAGGAGGAGCTGTGTGCTGCTGTCATCCAAAGGGCCTTCCGAAAACACATGGAGAAGGTGATCAAGTTGAAGCTACGAGACAGCTCAAGCTCATCACACCAAACATTTTGCAATGGAGACTTGTCTAGCTTGGATATGGCCAAGGTCAAGGTTCACTATGACTGAGCCTTCACCTTCACCCCTACCTCACAGCCTCACAGCTTAGCCTCCAGCCTCTGAGCTCTGGGGAGCTGTATAGCTCAGCCCATGAACAAGCAGTGGACTCCCTGAACGAGCCATTCATTTGTTTTCTGTGCTAAAAGAGGTGATATATTAGTGTTCATTTAAAAATGATGCTTGAAGGGATTTAAGATAAGGCTACTCAGGAATCATTGGGGCTGGTTTAATGAAGAAAGGCATGGAAAGGGCACAAAAGACGTCCACGGTAATGGTAGGCTTGAAATACAGTTCAAATTATGTAAATATAAAAGAATGAGAAGGGAAAAAAATCCCATGAAAATCTTAGGTTGTGTTCTTGGTACATTTCCCAAGGTGTCTATTTAATTTTCATGTCTCTTTTGCATGTTAAATGAAAAGTCAAAACCTGCAATAAGCAAATAGCTTGTTACATCTGTCTCTACCAGCTCTAAGTATTGGGGTGTAGAGCTCAAACCTGAAGCATGATCCTGACTTGTCAGTTAGCACCATCTTCAGAAGCTCTGATCTCTGTCACAGGTGTCTAACAAATAAATAAACAAAACATCCAGTTTGTCTTTCATTGGGGCAGTGGGCTGAAATGTCCGGCTTGGTGGTGGTTGTGTAAGCTGTGGTTTAATATGGCCTGGAGCCAGCCATCTGTCAGGAGGGTATTAGCAGTGGGCTCTTCTCAAGGAAGAGGCCTGTGTCTCAACAGTCACAGGTTTCTGTGATGTGAATGCCTCCATCATGACTGGTCCCAAGGCGCCAACACAGAAGTTACTGGATGAAGAGCTGGGAAGAATTGCTTGTATTAAATGCTCAAGAGCTAGCCCCAACTGGCTCCAGCCCACCATTTCCTAACACCAACAAGGAAGTCTGGTTGACTCTGGTTACAGTACCTGCAGAGTTAGAGCAAGGGACTGGGGATGGCTGAGTTGGGAACTTGGCTGCTGGGCAGCCATGAGGACCTGAGTTTGATCCCCAGCACTCCTGGAACTATCAATCATGTAGTAGTGGTGATTCTCTAGAATCCCAGCACCAGAGAGAGACAGGGTGTGCTAGCTAGTTTTTATAGTTGACTTGACACACCTAGAGTTACTTGGGAAGAGGGAACTTTGAAGAATTGCCTCAATCGGATTGCTCTTTGGTCAGGTCTGTGAGGAACTGTCTTGATTGATGTGGGAGGGTCCAACCCAATGTGGAAAGCACCATCCCTAGGCAGGTGGACCTGGGGTGTATGAAAAGATAGTCAAACATGAGCCAGAGGGCAAGCCAGCGAACAGCATTCTTCCATGATCTCTGCTTCAGTTCCTGCCTTGACTTCCTTCAGTCGTGGACTGTTACCTGGAGACAGAAGCTGAAATAAACCCACACTCCCCCAATTTGCCTTCGGTCACGGTGTTTATCACAGTGACAGAGAGCACATCAACCCTTGGTACCCTGATAGGAAGAAAAAAGAGGCTCTTACAGGACCAGGAATCTTTTGAGATGAGCCTTCCCATGAGGCTTCCCAAGCAGAACTGTAAAGACCTCGAGGAAATCACCAGTTCTAAAGTCATGGTCAAGTTCTCCTTAGGGTCCAGGTGGTAATTGATGGAGCAGGCTAGACAATATCTCTGAGAGTGGGACCTTATAGATCTCTACCAAGGTTTCTCTTTTTTTTTAATTGAAAATATTTTTCATATAATATATTCTGATCACAGTTCCCTCTTCCTCATCCTCTCCCAGATTCTTGCCACCTTCTCACCCATCCAATTCCACACCTCTGTCTCCCTCTCCCTTTAGAAAACAAACAGGCAAAAAAGAGAACAGAATAAAAAAAGAAAAAGCACACAAAAATGAAAATGAAACACACACACATATGCATGCACACATACACACACAGCACTCATGAAAACACAAAATTGGAAACTATGATATACAAAAGCAAAAGACCAATAAGATTTTAAAATTCCCAAATAGAGCAATATAATACAAAAAAATTAAAAAAAAACACCATTGAGTTTGTTTTGTGTTGGGCATCTACTGCTGGGCACGGGGCTGTCCTTTGCAAGTTTGCCAACTGGAGATAGCTTCCTGGTTAGGGATGAGAGCTCACATGCATTTCGCCTCTCAGTGCTAGACGTTGTGCATCCCCCCTCCCCCCCAGGACATCCCCCTCCCCTACATACACCAAGTTTTCTTAACGGGCTGGCTTGCTTTCTTGGGAAATGCCTCTTTGCTGGAGGTGGGAGGATTGACCAGGGTGGGCTGCTGTCCTGCAGAGCACCACCATTCAGGGTCCTGAATATGATCTTCTCTGTGCAGAAGCTCCAGTCCCTTACATATGTCTGTCCTCCCCGACATGGGTCCAAGCTAGGAATGGGTTCCTGGAGCCGCCTCTGCAGGCAAAACCAGTTCCAGCCAGAGGCTGGACTACACTTCCTTCACTAGATGGCAGCAAATACCCAACTGGTTCTTCCTAGGTGCCCCACGGTGATCCTGGAGGGCCTGATGCTGCCACAGCCAGAAGGCTGAGGAAGCAGGATGGAGAATTCCTCAAGCCTTGGATGGCTCTCCCTGGGCAAGTACCAGGGGGCCCTTAGAAGGGGACTGCCTGGTTGGGGAGACACCTCAGTCAGTAAGGGTTCAGGTTGCAAGCATGAGGACATGAGTTCAATCTCCAGAATCCTTGTGGAAAATTTAGGGGTGGTGCTATGTGCTTGTAACCCCAGTGCTGGGAAACCAGATGCCGCCCTGGAAGTTGAAATGATGCTGGGGCTCTTTCCCCGGGGTGGGGACACACTGAATGTCCTCTGTCAACAGTCATGTTCTGAGGACAAGCCTGGCAGACTGGCACACCTGTGTAACAGCTGCTAACCAGTAGCCCTTGACCTCTAGAGCATCCATGCCAACTAGGAAGAGAATCACACAAGTGCTCACATGATGATAAAGCAGTAATATAACAAATGCCAGAAACCGGGCACAGTTCTGCTCTTGGGATGTGGATGGAGGAGGACTTCAGGAGAGGGTGACAGCTGGGTGAGCTTGATGGATGGGGAGGATTTTGACAAGTTGAGGTGGTTTGGCCGAGTGTTTGCAGTGGAGGAGACAGCCCCAGCAGCACCATGGAGGCTAGGACATAAAAGGCAGTTTGACTCACCCAACTGACTGCACATGGAGTGTAGTGAGTGGAACACAGGCAGTGGGACCTCCAGAAGGAACTGTTGCATTGGGGAGATATCTGTCAGCAAAGCGCCCATGCTGCAAGCATGAGGACCCATGAGAAAAGGCCAGGAGTGCTGTCATGCTTGCAATCCCAGTGCTGGGGAAGCAGGTACAGGACCCCTTGGCTAGTGCCAGGCCAACGAGAGACTGTCTTAAAATGCAAGGTGGACCTGAGTTGACATCTGACCTCTACATCCATGCACATACATTCATGTGCACCACACATCCATTTGTATACACACACACACACACACACACACACACACACACACACACACAGCCTATTTGTGAAGAGCCTCAAATACCAGAGTGAGCTAGAACCCTGTTGGTAATGAGGTGGCGTTGAAGGTGTTGGAGCAGTGCAGAGAAAATGCCTGGACAGGGTGGGCAGAGAGGAGGAGAAAACAACAGTGACCAGCCATCTTGGTGGGGAAGAAATGCAAGATAGATGGCAGCGGAAGTTCCTGAGGTGGGGCTGGAGAGATGCTGTGTTGAATAGTGCTTGCTGCAGAAGCGTGAGGACCTGTGTTTGAGTCCCCAGCACCCATACACAGCTGGGATTGGCCCGCCTGCCTGTAACCCCAGCACTGAGGCAGAAACAGGAGAGTCGCCAGGGCTTGCTGGCCACAAGCCTAGCTCCAGGCTTAAGGAGAGACCCTGAACAAGCAGGACACTTGTTTCTTGACACCCCCCTCTGGCCTCTGCATAGGCGTGCACCCTTCCAACAACATGTACATACACGGCACACATTAAATAAATAACCATACATAAATACCATCTAAGGGGTGAAAATAAACAAACAAGTTACCAAGGCAATGAGGATAGGGAGATCTAGGTTTTGTTCCAGTCTCTTATTTCATGGTTAGAAAGGAAGAATCCCCCAAATTGATTCGGTTTGGTTCAAGACGCCGGGTCAAAGGCGCGTCTATCTCTAGCCAGGCATGGCAATATAGGTCAGGTGTGGGCAGGAGTTCTCTGCACTGGGTGGTGTCTGAAACCCCAGGGGCAGCTGACATCATGGCAGAGAGCATGGTTGGATGCAGGAGGCAGGGGAGTTGAACTGGTGAGGTGGTGTGAATCCAGCTCAGGGTGTAGGCTGGCTGCTGAAAGTCAATGCTACAACCAGTTGTATGAGCTCACAAGATGAGCATCAGAACCCCATGTTCCCAGTCCCCCCACCAAGCACCAAGAGCCATGCCCTTATGTCTGTGTGCTTTGTGGAGCAATGCCTTATGAACAGTCAGGCTCAGGAGCCAGCTATTCCAGGAACAGTCATTGGATGTCAGCCTAAAGCACCCCAAGCCTTAGGAAAAGTTCAAGTCCCATACACTCTCCCTGTTGATGGAGGAGGAGGAGACAGAGCTCAGGTAGCCTGTTGCCTGGCAACTAGGATAGAAGCTCTGGGGTCATTCAGTGGGCAATCATGTCCCTCTCACACAAGGAGCAGTCAAAGCAGCTGTGAGAAAAAAAGCTAACATTTACTGAGAGTGTGTTCTGGGCCAGGTTGTCACACTGCCCCGACACCTCATAGGGTTTTCTCCGAAAATTCATTAGAAAGAAATTGGTTTTAGCCTACCTCATCTAGATGAGGAGACTGAGGCATGTAAAGTCAATAAGAGACTTATTCAAGGCTGCATAGCCATGTCAGGATTCTAGCTCAAACATCTGGCTCCAGATCTCAAGCTGTCAATCTTTACAAGACAGAAAGAAAAGAAGTGGGTGAAGCTGAAGGGGTGTGTGTGTGTGTGTGTGTGTGTGTGTGTGTGTGTGTGTGTGTACATGGCATGGTGTCTTCCTCTTAGTACTCTGGGGAGAAGCCCTGTTCCCTCTCCCAGAGTAGTACATCCAGGGTCTCTTGTAGCCCAGGCTGGCCTAGAACTTAGAGCCCAAGGATGGTCTTAAACTTCTGTTTCCCCCTGCTTCTACCTCACAAGTGCTGGCATCATAGATGTGTACCACCACACCCAGTTCATGCAATGCTGGGGATTGAACACAGGGCTTTGTGTCCATGAGGTGAGAGCGCTACCCACTGAGTGACCGCTACAGCCTCAGGCAATAGAATTTTATTGCTGTAAACTCAAGTCTGCCATTCAGACAGTGGGTTCACAAAGGGGCATCTTTGTGAGTGTCCCCTCCCCCACCCCATCAGCAGTCCAATTCCAGTCCCCCTGGACAAGCCACTGTGCTGGCAAAGATCAAGTACCCTCTCTTCCCATAAGCTAGGCTTGTGTTTTACCGTCACTTATGGAGGAGTCTAGTCACTCACACTCTGTTTACTCATGAACCCACCAGACTTCCGGCCAGGTGTTTTTACCACCACAAATGAATAGTTTAAAGAGGAGGGCTTGAGCTGGAGAGGCGGCTCAGCAGGGAGGAGTGCACACTGCTCTTGGAGAGGACCCTGTGTGGTTCTCAGCAACCAGGTGGGCCAGGCCACTCACAAGTACCTGCACTCCAGCTCCAGAGAACAGGATGCCCTCTTGTGGCCTCATGCCCTGAACTCATGTGCATTTACCCACATACAGACACACATACATATACATAATTAAAATAAATCTTTACAAATAAATGGCTGAACAATAGTTGGCTAGACCTATACCCCAAAGTGCTAGGTTTGGTGATACACTCCTGTAATTCTGTCCCTTGGAAGGAGGAAGCAGAAGATTGCAAGTTCAAGGCCAACTTGTGCTACATAGTGAGATCCTGCTTATATCACACACAGGCGTTAACTTGAGGTGGACATAGGCAGCATTATGAGCACAGCTAGACAAACATCTGCCAACAAACAAGGAAACCAGAAGAGCTTAGTGATCCTGAGTTGGCAAAAGTTTGAAAAATACAACACATGAAGCACTAATTTCAGAAGGGAAAAATCAATAAACTGAACTTTGTCTAAATGGGAAGGGAAGATGGAAGGAAGGAAGGAAGGAAGGAAGGAAGGAAGGAAGGAAGGAAGGAAGGAAGGAAGGGGAAGGGAAGATGGAAGGAAGAAAGAGAAAGGGAAGATGGAAGGAAGGAAGGAAGGAAGGAAGGAAGAGGGAAGGGAAGAAGGAAGGAAGGGAGGAGGGAAGGGAAGATGGAAAGGAAGAAGGAAGGAAGGAAGGAAGGAAGGAAGGAAGGAAGAGGTAAGGGAAGGAAAGAAAGAGGGAGGGAAGGGAAGATGGAAGGGAAGAAAGAAGGAAGGAAGGAAGGGGAAGGGAAGACAGAAGGAAGGAAAAGGAAGGGAAGACAGAAGGAAGGAAGAGGAAGGGAAGACAGAAGGAAGGAAGAAAGAGAAAGGGAAGACAGAAGGAAGGAAGGAAGGAAGGGAAAAGGAAAATGGAAGGAAGGAAGAGGAAGGGAAGACAGAAGGAAGGAAGGAAGGAAGGAAGGAAGAGGAAGGGAAGACAGAGGTAAGGAAGGAAGAGGAAGGGAAAGAGAATTGAAGAAGGGAGGGAAAGAGGGAAGGAAGAAATAAAACTGGACCTAATTGCTGGGGGTAGGGCTGTGAATGGTTCAGCCGCAGGGGAAACAGCTTCCTTATTTCTTGGGAAGTAAAATGTCCACTGACCAAGGCAAACCTAAAGTGGTTCCACTGAAGAGTTCCTAACAAAAATGAAAACACACACCCAAGAAGACTTGGACTCCAGGCAGTAACAGTCTATTAAAATAGTCCACACTTGAAAACAATGTCCATCAGCAGAGGAAGGGTAAATGTGCATGGCATGCCAAGTCAACAAACACAATCCATCACACAAGTGGCCTCAGGAAAATCAGGACAAGGAGGTGACTGAGATAAGAACAAGATGGTTTCACTCACGGTCATCTTGGAAAATATAAACTAAGCTAGAGTGATATAAAGCAAACTAGCCATGACCTGGGAGGGGCAAGGTTGAGGAGAGAGACAAACATGTTCTATGAGGAAACTTCCAGAGACGGGATTAATCTCCGTCTTGACTGTGGTGCCAGCCTCACCGGTAAAGAGACAAATACCAAATTTGTCAAATTGCACCTTTTTGTTTGTTTTGGACAGGGTTTCACTATGGATGGCCTGAATTCACATGCCTCTGCCTCTTGAGAGCTGGATTATGAATGTGTACCACACCACGCAGCTTCAAATTGTACTGTTTAAACATGTACAGTCTAGCTTCAAGGAGTGTGTGTGTGTGTGTGTGTGTGTGTGTGTGTGTGTGTGTGTGTGTGATCTTCTTCTAGTGGTCTCCACCTTACTTTTTTGAGGCAGGCTCTCTTTACTGGACCTGGAGTTCACCATTTGGCTAGACTGGCTGGCTAGCAGGCCCTTGGGATCCATCTGGCTCCACGGCTCCAGCGCTGAGTTTACAGGCAGGCAGTGCCACACAGAGCTTAAAGAGCCTATTTTAAAAATTTAGCCTTAAATGGTCATCTCCCCAGGCCTCTGGAGCTCTTATTTCATTAAAATGTGAAGGGAAAGTTGGCTGCTGTTCTAGGGACGGCTGCTAAGCTTCCTCACCTCCCAACTACCTGGAAAACACAGCAAAGAAAGGGAGTGGAGATGCTCTTCATGTTTGGGGGCGTGTGGTGATATTGTGTTCCTCAAAATATTGTGCACCCTAACAAACTTATCTGGGGTCAGAGAACAGAACAGCCACTAGATATAGAGGCCAGAAAAACGGTGGCACACATGCCTTTAATCCTAGCATTCCAGAGGCAGAGATCTGCCTGGATCTCTGAGTTCAAGGCCACACTGGAAACAGCCAGCCATGGTGACTCCCAGGAAGTGATGGCAGAAAGCAGAAAAAGTATATAAGGTGTAAAAACCAGGAACTAGAGCTGGTTAAGCTTTTAGGCTTTTGAGCAGCAGTGCAGCTGAGATCCATTTGGATGAGGACTCAGAGGCCTCCAGTCTGAAGAAACGGGATCAGCTGAGGAACTGGCGAGGTGAGGAGGCTGTGGCTTGTTCTGCTTCTCTGATCTTCCAGCATTCACCCCAATACCTAGCTCCAGGTTTGTTCTTATTAATAAGACTTTTTAAGGTTCCTGTTCGGGGTGGGGGGGGGTTGATGTAAGGATTAGAAGAATAGCTCCCTCATTAGGAATCTTTGAAAGCAGGCATCACCTTGGCCAGCTCCTCATCATACAGGTGCCAGAATCTGGTACCCAGAGATGGATACAGCTGTGGATGTGGGAACAGACTGTGGAGCTGGGGTCAGGGATGGAGTCCTCCATCTCTTCTCTTCATAATGCTGTCTTCTCTCATGGTAGCACAACATGCTGCTTGAGAGCTGCTGGCTCCACCCAGAGTTAGTGAGGAACCCTTGGCCACTGAGCACTCTGTATCCTTCCTATGGTCTCTCCAGGGACCTTACTCTCAATCCTTCCCAGGAGAAGCCTCTGTCAATAGCTGCTGTAGGCTTTCTGCACCCAAGACGCTGCCCTAGGGGGTAGAGGCACTTTCCCTCTCCCCAAAGACCATGTGAGCTCATTCTGGTAAAAGTTTAATGCCTGAAAGTCAATTACACTTAAGAATCTCCGATGAGCCATTGACCACGGGGCCTGCAGCTAGCATTTCTCCCCACCCAAGTTGCTAAGAAAGCCTCCATGCTTCTTCAAAGGCGGGGTAGGTAGATTTCTTTTTTCCCATCAACTTGCTATGTAACCTTAAGAAGAGCATCCCTCTCTGGGCCTGATTTGACATTTGTGAAAATGGAAGCATTGACTGTGGCTGACATTTTTGATGGTGTGGGCTTCGTCTTGTTATCCGTATGGGCTCTGTCTCTAGACATACCAAATCATAGGTCTATGAGTGGGGACTGTAGGCAGGATGATGGTTGTAGATATGGAACTAGCTCTGTCTGAGGACATGGGAAAGTACTCCACCATAGGCCAGACCACTGGGACCCTACAAAGTATGCCAGTCTCTGAAACAAAATAACCAAACAGGTATGAAGAACACAGTTTGATCCCCAAAACCTGTATAAATGTCAGGTGAGTGTGATGACTTACCCATAATTAAAGCCTCAGAAAGTGGGGCTGAGATTATCAGAGTAAACTAGACACCCAGACTAGCTGTATTGGCAAGCTCTGGGTTTGACTGAGAGACCCTGCCTGGATGAATAAGGTAGAAAAGCCATCAAGGATGATTCCTGCCATCAATCTTGGACCTCCACATCACAGGCACATGCATCACAGACACACACAGCACAGCACACACATGCACAGGCACACATATCACAGACACACACATGCACAGGCACACACATGCACAGGCACACACATCACAGACACACATATCACAGGCTCGCACACACAGGCACACACATGCACAGCACCTGCACAGCACCTGCACACATGAAGAAGGGGTGGGAACATGCTGACCTACAGATAACACATGGTGATCTGAAAGTTCCATCTTAAATCTAAAATGGCGACTTTCCTGAGTCAGGGAGAAAGAAGAGCCAGCTTCACAATACAAGGGCCGGTGGATGGGTGGGTTTCTGATGCAGCGCTCCTCAGACTGCACTCTCTTTGGTCCTTGTTATTTTCTCAACTACTAGTTCTGGCCAGAGGCAATACTGAAAGCACCCCTCCTCTGGTAAGTCATGGGCACTGGTCACAGAAAGGCTGCCAGAGTCCTTGAGAGGGTCCTTGAAGCTGATGGAAAGAGAGGCAGGAGGCTGATGAGAGTGTGGCCAGGTGGGACACTTTTGGTGTTGGACCCCAAGTTCTACTGGATGTGTAAGGAGAGAACATTTAGAGGTGCTGGCTAGAGTCCTCTAACCACAAGCTCATCTCAGACCCACCTCTGCCCATCTCTAATCTGTGTCGGAGACAGAGCCCTGCTCAGGCTGCATCAACCCACTCTGCCACACTTGCTGTTTGGTTTTTGGTTAGGCCAGGCAACAGGAGGACCCAGCAGGAGACAGCTGTGGTCAGGGAGCTTCCTCAAGGCCTCTTCCCTGAGGCAGGCTCCAGGAAGCAGCTGGTTCCTCTGATGCTTCAGAGCTGGGGAGCCAGAGACAGGAAGGTCCCTGGGGCTCTGTGGCCAGCTCTAGTTAGCTAGCCTAGGCTGCTTGACCAGTTCCAGGCCAGCCTTAAAACAAACAAACAAACAAACAAACAAAACAAGAGAGAGACAGAGACAGAGAGAAAGGAAGGAAGGAAGGAAGGAAGGAAGGAAGGAAGGAAGGAAGGAAGGAAGGAAGGAAGGAAGGACAACATTCAAAGCTGCTCTTTTGTTGGTGAGCCTCTACAGGCACATGCATACACTTGTGTGTGTACACCTGTTCACTCATGCCTATACATATGTGAACACACACATGAAAGAAAGAATGTGGCTTCTGTCTTGGATACCCTCTGGCTTTCTTTCTGGCCCAGGCCACCAGACTATGACTTGCTTTACAGAAGGAGCCCAAGTCTAAATACAGGGCATCTAAATCCTGATCAGCAAGTAATGACAGCTTGCTTACAATTCCCTGAGTCACTTAGAAAGACCTGCAGCCATGGGAAGGTCTTGAGATGACTTGGATGATAGTCATCTCTGCAGTCAGACTGACTACAGTCTTGAGAGATACGCTGAGCCATAGCCACTGGGCAAAGCCGTTTTCAGATTCTCCTCTCTTAGAAGCTGTTAGCGATTGTAAACATTGTCTGTTTTGCACTGCCAAGTGCTGGGGTGATTTGTTACACAGCTATAGATGACTAATAAGGCTGCATGGGTACCTGAGTGGTCAAACTGTGTTTCCTGAACCGTCCTAGGAGGATTCTGCTTGCTAATACAGCTCAAGGCTGCAGCTTACATGGAAGGAACACACTTGTGTCTTTATGTGATCAAAATACTTGATGCAGACAACTTACAGGAGAAAGGAGTTATTTGGGCTCACAACTTCAAGATGATTCCGACCACGACTGTTCAGCTCCATTTTACTTGGGCAGAACGTCACGGCCGCTGGAATGTGTGCTGGAGGAAGGCAGGAACTAGAGGCTGGGTGTCATCTTCAAGGTCAGCCCCTAGTGACCCACTTACACCATCCAGGCCCCACATCCCAAAGTTTCCAGAACTCTAAAAGTGTCATCACCAGCTGGGAACCAAACATTCAACACATGAGCCTGTAAGGCACTCTGGACGACTCAAACCATCACCGTCTTAGAGACAAGATGGCGGCGGTGCTGGTGTGTCTGACCTGAGTCTCCTGTCACCCGTCCCTGAAGTACCTAGGAAGTCTGGAAAGAGTCTCAGCCTCACCAGGGCACAGTCCCGGGGCTGAGGAAGAAGTAAGAAGGGGAAGAAGAAGAAATGAGAAGAATAAAATTCAGGCCAGGCTGGGGAGGAGCTCAGTCCAGTGTTTGCCAAGCAAGAATGAGGAACAGGTCCTCTGAATTGCATGTCAAGAACTCGTGTAAAAACCAAAGAAGCAACCTGGTGTGGCGTCATGCACTTGTAATTTCACTGCTGGGCAGGCAGAGACAAATGGGTACCTAAGGGTCCCTAATGAGTCAGCTGAGTCTACTTGGAGGACCCTAGGCCACAATGAGAGGGACTGTCTAAAAATGCCTGAGGATCAACCAGGGTTGATATCTGGCCTTCATACACAACCACACATGAACACACACACACACACACACACACACACACACACACACACACACACGTGCACCATCCCCCCCCCCCACACACACACTATTCAGCCCTGAGTTAGTACATAAGGGGTCAGGGAACCTTCATTTCAGGGTCTATCTGCTCTGCAACAGAACCACCTAACACTTCAAGTGAGACTAACACAAGAGAACATCGTGAAGGTGACACCCTGTCCCCAGACCAGGGACACTGTGTACGACTGACCAGTACTTGCAAGAGTTTTCCTTCAGGTACGTTGATGGTTGACGCTGGTTACTAACTTGACAGGCTCCAGAATCACCCAGGAGACAATGTGGATTATGTCTAGGAGGAGCTATCTCTTTTTTTCTTTTTTTCTTCTTTTTGATTTTAGATGTTTTTCTTAAGAGATTTTCTATTATTTTACATATCAACCACAGATCCCATCCTCTCTCTTCCCACCCCCCAGCCTTCCCTGCTAACCAACCCCCATTCCCACCTCCTCCAAGGCAAGGTCTCCCGTGAGGAGTCAGCAGAACCTGACACATTCAGTTGAGGCAGATCCAAGCCCCTCCTCCCTGCACAAAGGCTGCGCAAAGTGTCCCACCATAGGCACTAGGCTCCAAAAAGCTGGCTCATGCATTAGAGACAGGTCCTGATCCCACTGCTTGGGGGCCCCCTAAACAGTTCAAGCTAAACAACTGTCTCACTTATCCAGAGGAGGGGCTATCTCTTAAGAAATATTGATTTAATTTTATATGTATGTGTGCATGTCTGTGTACCATGTGCATGCTGGAGCCTGTGGAAGTCAGAAGGCTTGGATCCCTCAGCTCATGATATAAATGGTTCTGAACTCTCATGTGGGTACTGGGAACGGAAACCAGGTCCTCTGCAAGAACAGTAAGTGCTCTTAACCTCTCAGCCATCTCTCCGGGCCCTGTGAGGGAGGATCTTGATTGGGCTAACTGAGCTGGGATGTCTTACTTTAATTGTGTGGGGCACCATTTCCTGGGCTGGCTCCTGGATCTGAAAAGGAGAGTGCAAGCTGAGCTCAGCATCTGTGGCTCTCTGCATCTTCACTGTGGGTACCATGTGACCTGCCGCCTCCTTGTACTCTAGTTGCCACGGATTCCCCACCATGATGGATGGGACCTTCGAACTGGGGCCAGAATAAACCTTTCCCCACCTAAGAAATCAGGTATTTTGTCTCAGCAATTCGTAAAGTGGATAATTGAGACACCAGATCCTGACTGCCTGGCCTCCACGCTGAGTACACACAGGTCAGCAGCTCTCAAGGCCCCATGGAGCAGCCCCGCCTGGAGAAGATGGCAGTGTCCCCTCTTGTCTGCGGGACACTTTCCTCCCTGCAGTTGCCTGAGGCCAGCAGCCAGGCATTACTGCACAGGGGGCCCCTTTGTGAGGCTGAGCAGCCTTGGGGTGTCCTCTGTGACTCATTTCCTGTTATTTCCCTCCAAGAAGTCCTGCCATTCTTTAGAACAAAATTTGACATTTTTGCAGGACTAACTTCTGGGGCCTTTTGGTCAAGAAGTGGTGGTGGGAGAGCTTGGCAGAGATCCTTTCTTTATATTTACAAAGCTATTAATTGGCTTCTTTTTAAAATTAGACTCCATTATGAACTCACTTGGAGCAAGAACATAGCTTTATTTAGCCCCAAGCATCAAATCGTTTTAAAGGGTTCCTTTTAACAAATGAATCTTCCATAGCAAGAAGACCAGCAAAATTGCTACCAGGCTTTTAATGTCAGAGCCTGGGCCCTGGTGACCCAAGCCAGGCTCAGTCACCATCCTCAACAGGCCAACTAAGCACACAAATCATAGAGAAAGGTGATTTGTTCAACATGGCTCCAATGGGAAAGTGAACAATTAGAGGTCTGATGACCCTCGACTCCATCTTTGGGTCCTTCATATGAAGGAAGTTTAGTTTTCAACAGAAGGAATGGGGCTGGAGAGACTGCTCAACAGTTAAGAGCACTGTCTGCACTTCCAGAGGACCATGGCTCAGTTCCCAGCACCCACATGGAGTTCAATTCCAGGGGATCTGACACCCACATCTGGCCTCCATGGGCATTGCATGCAGACAGTGCACACACACACACACACACACACACACACACACACACACACACACACACAAACACACAGGCAAAACACCTCCACAGATACATAAATAACTTTCTAGGCAAGAAGAGGGCATCGCTAGGCAGCCCCTGGTCAAGTTGTAGCCTGCCCACCATGACCCATCATTGTCCCAGACCCAGATGTTCCTGTATGACAAGTCTCTTCCTGGGAATCCCCTCCTTGGCTGGCACCAGGCTTCAGCCCTTTCCTTCACTCAGCATTCCAATTCCTTGGAGACCTTGTCTTAGTATTCTGACAGGCCAGAGGAGGGGCACAGCTTCTCTGCAGTGTCTTCCTTCCTGCCAGGATGGGTGGAGAAGGCGGGCTCTGTTTCCTTCTAAAGTTCAGAGCAGGTGGAAGAGCCCAGTGCAGGGCACCTCAGGGTGCCTATCTCACTTGGGGAGATGAGAGGATGTGGGGTGGGGGTTGGTTCAGGGCCATCCCCAAAGCTCATCTGGATCTCCTGTTTCTGTCTCCATGTATCTAGTTAGCAACAGGGATGTGGCAGGTGTAGAACCCGAAGACCTGGCACAGACAGCCCAATGGCTTGCCCTTTTACAGCTCCCCAATCCATACGCCTGCCACTTAATGAGCCCGGAGGGGGCTCATCTCCACCTCACTTGAGTTCTGAGGCTCTGGGGAGCAATCTCTATGCCGCTGGATGGACACCTGGGAATAGCTGCCATGTCGCTCCTAATCCAGGGCTCCCAGAGCCCTGGGTGCAGGGCATGGGCACATCTTCAGTTCAGCCCCTCAGAGTGGGTGGGGTCTTGGGCTCCACATCTCTCAAGGTAGTGCTGATACTGATGCTTCATTCCAAGATCACACTCTAGGAGCCAAGAGCTTGGGGCACACCCCTCAAACTGCAGTGGAAGATTGAGACTGAGCTCAGAGAAAGACTCCGGACTGCAGTCAGGGAGGGCAGGTTCTCAGGAGCTGCTGTTATCAGCCTTGTGCTGCTTGTCCCAGAGCCCTCAGGCAAGTGCATCTCAGGCTTCGCTGCAGTGTGAGCATCCCACAATCTTGTGAAAATGCAAATGTAGTCTGATTTCCTTACTGCTGTGGTGGGCAGAGGGACTGCATTCCAACAGCTCTTTGGAGACTGTCAAGCTGCCTACCAGTCCAGAGACTCTGTGGAGTGAATGAGATCTCTAGACAGGTAGTTCTGTAGCTCAGGGGCCTGACCCCTCCAAAATGCATACTGGCATTTAGTAATATTGCAATAGTGTTAAAGAGATGGAATATAAGAAAAGTGTGAAGGAGAGAGAGAGACAGACAGACTGACAGACAGACAGACAGAGGCATGCTTGTTTGCATCCGTGTGTGCATGCATGTGTATGTCTTTAAATACATAATACATAAAAGGCAAGACTTTAATGATATTTGCACATGCAGGCAGCCGTCAAAGGTTCTGCCTCAGATATAGTTCCTCGGGAGCTGTTTATCACTGGCTTGGAATTAACCAAGTAGGCTAATCTGGCTGGCTGGTGAGTGCCAGGGATCTGCCTGTCTTTTCTCCCTACAGTTGGGATCACAGCTCACATCACCATATCTGACGTATGTATGTTCTGGGGACTCAAACTCATGTGGTTACCTTTTCAGTATTCTACCGACTGACCTATTTCTCCAGCCCCAAGAAGCGGCACTTTTGAGAGGTGATTATACTGTGTGGAATCCGCCTTCATGGCTAGGATCAATGATCTTAATATAAATGTTTCTAATCAGTGTGTGAAGCCCCTTGCCTCTCTTTGCCCTCTGCCTTGTAAAAAAGCCTCAACAGATGCCCAATTCAGCCTTAGACTTCTGGCCTCCAGAATGGTGAGGAAACGTTTACCTTCTTTTCATCTTGCCCTGTCTCAAGTATTCTATGACAGCAACACCATCCAGCTGAGATGAGTGGTATTAACAGACAGACCAGGGTACCACCAAGCCAAAGGTGCTCATTCTCCCTCCCTGCCCCATCCAGGCTTTGCTGGAAGGCTGATGTGAGAGAAGGTCTTTAGAGCAGAGGCAGGCACCCTCAAGGCTTCTGGTGATGGAAGTGACTCCCAGCTTAGTCTCTGTGAAATGTTCCAAAGAGCAAACCCTGACACACATGAGCAAAGCCACAGAGTGATGAGAACCAGGCTCAGTATTCATTCCTATCCTGTTTTTGGTTTGTTTGTTTGTTTGTTTTTTTCACTTTACACAGGCTAGCTTTATCTGAGAAGATGGAACCACAATTGAGAAGAAAATGCCTCCATTAGGGTTGTAGGCAAAACTGTGGAGCATTTTCTTAATTAGTGATCAATGTTTGAGAGTCCAGCCCACTGTGAGCAAGTGCCATCCCTAGGCAGGGGGTCTGGGTGCTATAAGGAAGCAGGCTGAACAAGCCATGAGGAGCAAGTCAGTAAGCAGCTCCCCTCCATAGTCTCTGCTTAAGTTCCCGCCTCCAGGTTCTGCCCTGGGTTTCCCGGGCCATGACTTTTTTAGCTAAGCTCCAGCCATAAAGTGAGGACATCACCAGATAAGGTGCAAGTAATGGGCCAGCAAGATGGCTCAGCCAGTAAAGACCCTTGCCACCCGGCCTCACAACCTGAGTTGGATCCCCAGGACCCACATGGTGGAAGAAGAGAGCTGACCTCCATAAATATATTGTGGCATGAATGCCCCAATAAATAAAGAAATACAATGTAAAAATTAAAAAAAATAAAGTCATTAGTACATGCAATTTAAAAGCTTACACCATTTATCTCTCCTTCTTGCTGCCTGGAACACAGATGTGACAGTAGGGCTCCAGTGGAGTGGAAGGGGATGTGAGTGAGACTTGATGGAAGGATGGCTTTGCAGCAATAGCGTGGGGCCACCTGCTTCTGCACATCACATTGCAGCAGAACAAAGGATGCCCGAGTGTTCATTAAGCCTCTCAGCTTCTCTTCAAGTGGTTGTGGGGATTTTCTAACTGGTAAGATAGTGTGTCATAAGCCCTGAAGGGGGATGCAAATGTCTTCTGGTATAAATCTATTCCCAGAATGAAATAATGGGTGTGAAACTGGATTCTGAAAGACCAGAAATAGACAGATTTGGTTGGGTTGGTCTGGGGGTAGGAGTGTTCAGTGGTTCCGGGGTGTGGCTTTCTCTGGACAGAAGTGGAGGTAGACAGTGAGTGGGTGACCCTGCCCCACTCCTCGTCTCGCTAAGGCTCTAATCATATAAAAAGCGAAGGCGATAATGATGGTGATTTGTGAGGTAGCCAAGTGCCATAAGCAGAGTAGCTGTTAGTATTGAACACTGCTAGGCTGTATCAAATATTTATTGCATTTTCTGCACTTTTGCTAAACTTTGAAGGGTTGGTGTGGGGTGCGAAGAAAGCAGAAGGATGGCTCTGGTCCCACCAGGAGCTCCCGGACTGGCTTCTGGAAGAATGGCCTCCTGCCTTAATTGTCAAGAAGTTGTGAGAGGCTGTAGAACAGTCTGGGGTGCAGCTGCAGAGGGGACTGTGGGACACACACACACACACACACACACACACACACACACACCACACACACACACCCCATACACAGACACACACACACACACCACACACACACACACACACACACACACACCACACACACACAGACCACACACACCACACACACACACATACCATACACCACACACACACACACACACACAGAGACACACACACCACACACACACACACCACACACACACCACACACACACAGACAGACACACACACACACCACACACACACACACCACACAAACACCACACATTCTACATACACTGCACACACACCATACACCACACAGAGAGGCACAAACATACCACACACACACCACACAAACACCACACATACCACACACACCAACACCCCCCTCACACCACACACACATAACACACACACACACACACACACACACACACACACACACACACACCACGCACACCTTAAAAGTATAATCTAAATTTCACAAAGTCCTATGAAATCTATATACCTTAAATTCCTCAAAAATGATTCTGTGATTTATATTTCAGGGCAGCTCAATTGTGAATTATTTCCTTCACACCCACGAAAATCAAATCAATAGCTAACAACTGAAGATTAATTATTCACAAGCTGCCACGAGCTATACAACAGTGCAAACCAGTGCCTTCATTTATAATCTACTAAAAAGAAAAGATTTAAACATGGAAAATGCTGAACGATAAGGTCCAAGTATGGATTAAAAAATAGAATCCCTTGCAATACACAATTGTATAGGTGAGTGGTTGGAGTGAGGCCGGGAGGAGACTAGAGAGATCTGCTGTATTCTGGACAGGTATCTGAAGGGCAGCAATTACTGTGATCAGAGGGGTCAAATCCCAGCCCCAGACCTGCCTGGTGCCTTGCCTCACGCCAGCTCTGCATGTGCCGTGTACATCACAATCTCAGAGAGAGTGATGTGCAATAAATATTAATATCGCTCCCTTGTCTGCCACAGTTTCTATTTAGAGGAGCCCAGTCCCAGCTGCTGGTGGCCCAGTCACAATTGTGACCAGCATCCTCCTCCTCCTCCTCCAGCTGTCCCTTCATGGTTTGTCCTTGGCTCAGGGGAACTGTCTCTGACCCAGGAGATCTCAGCAGTTCCCTTCAGGGAACTCCTTTCCAGAACTCTTCCTCCACATCTAGGTTCCAATCTATTCCAATTATCAAAGTAATATCTCTTCACTGTGGGAAAGCCTAGAAAGCACAGGAAATGAATTGTGTCGTTCAAGGTACACTGTGTGTGTGTGTGTGTGTGTGTGTGTGTGTGTGTGTTGTATATTCTATGTGCACATGCGTGGAGGCCAGAGGAAGGTGTTGGATATTCTCCTCTAACACTCTCCCCCTTATTCCCTTGAGACAGGGTCTCTCACTGAACCTAGAACTCGCTGGTTTCCACTCTGCTGGCTGTTGCCCCTCCCCAGGGCTGGGGTCATAGATGTGTGCTGACATGCTTGGCTTTAACTAGGTGCTGAGACCTAACTCAGATCCTCTCGCATGCACCAGCAGATGTTCTTACCCACGAGCTGTGGCCTCAATCCCCTCAGAGTATATTTTTTAAAACCCTCTCTGCTGATTTCAGTTCCTATCATTCATTCACTTAATCAAATCATTAATTCAGCAAATATTTGTGTTAACAGTCTTCTCTGAAATGAACATTACAGACAGAAAAAAGGAAGATTGTAGGGCAGTTCTCATGCTGCAGGAATTGCTACATCATTTCTGGTTTAAGATATGTAGTTCATTTCAATTAAATATATATTATACTGAAATGCTCCTTGTACTCAAATTTCCTCTTAGATTGAAATCTCCATTAACATCCACTGTGTATTTCCTTTGTCCATTTAGATTCAGTTGCATTCCGATCCCAGCTCTCCTGGGCATGCCGTGGCTCTTAGGGCACACCCTTGCTCGCTTACTCCAGCCCTCTCTGAGTTTTCCTCCTGCCCAGAACTGGGAGGGTAGACATCTCAAATGGCTTCTTTTATGGCAGCCGCTTCCTGCAGCTCGCACAGCATCCACGCCAGGAGGGGAGGCCTCCTTTGAGCCCAGCTCTCAACAAAAGGCGCCATTGTTTGGAAGGCAGCAGCTTCAGATGCCAAGGCGTCTTTGGGTTTTAGGTGTTGCTTCTTTTACCTATTTTCTCCCTCAGACTTTGAAATGATAAAAACAGGGATCAATTATGACTCTGAAACAATTGTCATTTAAACGAATATGAATCTATTTTAAACTATCATAATTCGCGTGTTGCCCTTCTTCCCAACACCACCCCCACCTCAGGCTATTGTATGAAGGAGCTTGGGCAACAAAACAAAACATACCTCTTTTAATATTCAAATGAACACGACACCAGGTTCCCAGCTGCTCCCTGAGTAGGGGCTTTCTTCCTGAGCTCTGCGGGGTCTCACCTCTGAACTTGTTTCCTCTCCGTCCTGATAACTCTGAACTCGGCAGGACAAGGTGACCCGTGCTGACCCAGGGGTCCTCTGCAGACTGCACCTCATTTGTCCCATCAGCCTTCTTGTCCCAGGAGCTTGGGGTGGGTGGGGGGGGGGGTGTAGGTCAATGAGTCTGCTGTCCTTGGAGCCCCAGGCCTCCTAAATATCCCCCGTACCTCCCCACAGAACAATGGCCATTCAAGGTCCTGGAGGGTCCCACATGTGTCTTCCTGTGGCGCTGTGCCTGACTCTCGAAGGTCTCAGGTAACTCCAGGGTCTGACACCGACTCTAGCATTTGTGAGTTTTGTGGCCTCTGGCCTATAAAAGCCTTTCTGAGCTCTGGGTTTGTATCTGTAAACTTGGAACAAAAACAAACCAGCAACAAAAAACCATACACCCAGGGCTGGGGAGAGAGTTCCCGCTTGCCTGATAAGCATGCAGACCTGGATCCCGGGTGTTAGAAAAAGCTGGGTCTGGTTGTGTGCATGTCTGTAATTCCAGGGCTGAGAAGGTGAGATGGATGGGTCTCTAGGGTTTGCTGACTGGCCAGCCTGGCCTAATCCAGGCCAGTGAAAGAGACTGACTTTAAAAAGTGAGGTGGACAATGCCTGAGGTGTAAAAATTCAATTGTGACCTCTGACCCGCCCCGCCCCCACGTGTTCAGCTGTGGTCACTCTCTATCATGGTTCCCAAAGCAAAAAGACCACCTTGGCCCTTCCTGAGTGAGTGGGGAGTCTTAGAGAGGCATTCTGCTTGGACAACTGATCTCAGAGGCTGGGAAAGCTGGGTGAACAGGGCAGGTGGGTGACCAGGGCAACACCCAGGGAGTGAGTCAGGAGCCCAGCATGGCAGCAATTTCACTGCTGGCTTCTTAGGAAAGGGAATGTCCCTCAAAATCTGGCCTCCTGAGTCAGATCCTTGGAGTGGGGCTCAGGGTTAATCCACTTTAGCAAGAACCCCAGGTTGTTCTAATGAACTCTGGGCAGTTTCAGCTCCAGGCACCACGCAGGGCTTAGAGGGCACCCTGCTGCCTGCCTTAAAGAATGTTGAGACCCAGATGGGAGAGAGTAGGTCTCCCGAGCTATAGCTCATTGCCATTCAGACTTCAAATGCTCTCCCAGATTCTCTGTGACACCCCCTAAACCAGTCACCCCCAATGTCCTTTCTCCTGACCTCAAGTGCCACCTGGGGAGTCTGGTTCAGAAAGAACCCTTGTGTCAGCTTCCAGCAGCCGACCCCAGCAGCCCTCAGTTCTGGGTACCTTCTCCCTCCTTCTTGCTGGAGCGTGCAAACCTGTGCCCTCTGTGATACCACCACCATGATCCAGATCCTCTGGTCAGTCTGTCTGCAGCCAGGGCGGTGTGGATGGACACTCTGCACACAGATCTGCTTCACAACAGCTGTGTGATTTGGACAACTTTCTCTTCTAGAGAACTGGAATGATGGTACCTGCCTTTATTGTGAAGCAAGCAAAGGTCCCCCATGCCTGGCAGAGCTGAGAAGTAGCTGTCAGTAGACCCAACAAGGGTGTTCACCTCACGATGGTATTACAAGGGAAGGAAATGCAGACCCCAGATGGAGACTATCCCACGTGAACTGCACAGTTCTCAGAGCTTGGTTCTCCAACCCACCCCACATTCACTGAGTGGATTGTGCTTCAAACCCATGTGGATGCGTTTATCAAGATTCAAGCTTGCCTTTGGTTTTGTTTCTGAGACAAAGTCATGTAGCCCAGGCTGGCTTTCAACCTTCTATGGAGTCAAGGATGACAGCATTTGTCTTCCTGTCCCCACCCCCAGAGTGCTAAGATTACAGGGATACGACACCAAGCCCACTTTATATGGTGCTGTAGATTTAACCCAGGGCTCTGCTGTGTGCTAAGGAAGTACTCTACCACGTAAACTACACCTTCAGCACCGCAAATACCATCTTTTCTTTCATGTATCACGCCAAGGCCCTTGGGATGGAAGCTGAGCTGTCTTGGACCCTAGACACACAGCCTGGGCAAAGGGGAAGGGTCCTGCATGCTTTATCCCTAGAAGGTTTTTTTGAGTGACCTCTGCTCCCATGACAAGTTAACATATTCATTTCCCAAGTCTCTGTGCGTGCATATTTGTATATACATGTGTGTGTGTGCATGCACAAGTCAGAGATGTTTTTTGAGACACGGTCTCTCATTGGTCTGGGGAGTCACTGCTGGGGTTAGACTGGCTGGGCAGCAAGCTCCAGGGACCTTCCTATCAGTGCTGGGATTGCAAGTACATGCCACTATGCCTTACTTTTACCGTGGGTTCGGGGGGATTGGGTTTGGGTATTCATGTTTGCACAGTAAGTAGTTTAACAACTGGGCCATCTCCTTAGCTCCATTCATCCTCCATGTCTTCCTACAAGTCTGGGGCCAGGCTGGAAGCCAGTCACTACCACAGTGAGAATGCTCAGTGAGGATAAACCCACATGGGCCAGACATTGATGCCAGGTCTCACTTCTGTCACCATGCACACCATGCATCATGGACTCAAGCAGGACACACCACATCTCTGACCCTGGCTTTCTCTCCTATGAAACAAGCTAACAAGCCTACCAGTCTCATGAGATGCTTCAAAGAGCTGGAGTCTATGGCCCTGTGTGCCAGTACCTTATAATTTTTGCTGTTATTACAACCTCTTGACCTTAGATGCTGTAACACATCTGAGAGAACTTTCTAGAGTAGGGCTTCTTAAACTTTATCCATTCACAATCTCTTTGCATTCGATACATTTTAATGCAGTCCTTGATACACAGGTGTATAAAACAGGTTTACAAATCAAAGATACACTGATAAATCATACATTTATTTTAATCAATTCTTTGGTATACATATAATTTTACCATTTATTAAAAACAAAAGAAAATTTACATACTCATGAGGTGGGCTTGCTTGTTTATTTTCCATGAGAATTTAATCTCGGCTAAACGTTGGATACTGAGGACCTGGATCCTCTTGAGTGCTTTTCAGAATGGATTGATATTTTCTTTTTATAATCATCAATTCCAAGAATACAGCTTTTTGCATAAATTCATAGTATAAGTGGTAGACATATGTTTAGGACCAGCCTAAGTTCACTGAATAATTTTTTTTTCTTTCCAGACAGGGTTTCTCTGTGTAGCTTTGGAGCCTGTCCTGGAATTCACTCTGTAGACCAGGCTGGCCTGGAACTCACAGAGATCTGCCTGCTTCTGTCTCCCGAGTGCTGGCATTAAAGGCATATGACACCATGCCCGACTCACTGAATAATTTTTTAAAAATGAAACTCAATTCAGCAACTCAAATACTAGTTTTTAAGACAAAGCATTCTGGTACAATACAATGTAAAGTTGTGCTAACTTGATACTTACATATTGAGGAACAGTGGTAGAGACTATGAAAAGCCTCTGTTTTCTGTAATTAAACTATGTTTCTGTAAGAGCAGAAGATTTCATATTTGTAGTAAAAACATTGCAGTTCATAAGAGAGAATAGTTTTGAATCTGAGCTGAGGTCTTTTGGGCAATGTTCATGATGTGTAGTGTGAGGGAGTGTGTAATACAAAGTGCACATGTATGTGTTCAGAAGCTAGGCTTCTATGAAGTTACATAACATAACATGGCTGAATGTGCCATCTGGGCACTAGACCTAGGTTGTGCCTGTCCAAGGTTGCTCCATACCTGCTGACCCATCCTGGGCATTTCACCCAACACAGGCCAATGTTAGCAGAACCTTTGGCTCTAGAGATGCCTATTGGTTTGGCTGGACCTCATGAGGCCTGTCTCACTCAGTCCTGTCTCCAGCCCCCCTTGCCACAGGAGCTGAATTAAGGACACTCTCTATTTAGAGCGCTTCTCAAGGACTGACTCCTGGAGCAGGGGAGTGAGCATGGTTAGCCAGTGCCCCACTGGCTTCTGCTCCTGTCATTTCCAATGAGCACAGAGCCAGTGCCTTGGCCACACCTTACAGGGACAGGGACTGACTTTGTGGTTGGTCCCCCACCTCTGCATCCATGTCTGGATATCTGCAGCTGCACTGTTGTCCTGGTCTTCCCCCTTTGCTTAAATGTACCATCTCAGAGACACTACCCATTGTTTGCTCTGCTGCTGTTTCAAGCCTGAGTCTCACACCCACAATCCTCCTGCCTCAGCCTCCTGAGTGCTGAGATTCTGTGTGTGTGCCACTACACTTCACTGACCTCTCTTGTTTTGTGGGATGTAACTCCATCTCTTCAGTTTAGAAGGTCCTGCTCACCCCCAGGAAGGTGCCATGCTTCCCCATTTGGTACTCCACCCCAAACTTTGTGATCTGTACAGCATGCGGCTCTGTAGGCTTTCCCTCATCTGGGATGTCCCCTTCATCTGAAAATTTTCCAGAGTGAGGGAATCTTCACATCCCCATCTCTGAGTTGCTCTGTTGCCCAGCCGCACTCCATTGTAATTATCAATGGCACAGTTTCTTCCTCACTGGTTCTTACGGATGGGGTGAGAGCTAATATTGTCCACTTGACAGGATCTAAACTTATCCAGGAGAAAAACCTCTGGGCATGCTTGTGAAGGGGTTTCTAGGCTGAGATAGGAAGACCCACCATAAACGTGGATGGCACCATTCCATAGGCTGGGATCCTGGGAAGGATAAAAATGAGCAAATGAACTGAGCACAAGCTTCCTTCTCTTTCTGCTTCCCAACTAGAGACACAGCATGACCAGCTGCCTCACACCCCTTTGGCTATTACATCCCTGCCACGATTTTGCTCTCGTAAGCTGCTCTTGTACAGCAGCAAGAAAAGAGACTGATGAAATGGAGACCATGCCTCAGTCACCTTAATGTCACAGGGGCCTAGCACAGAAGGAACGTGCTGTACTCAAAAAGACATAGCTCCAGGTGCTGAAACCCACCTTTGATTGGGGTGCAGCAGGAAGGCTGGAGCACCCCAAATTCAGCTTTCTTCTCTGGGGCTCTGAGACTGAGTCGAGCTGGTGGAACTGCAGGGAAGGGTGAGTTTAGGCATCTGGTTGCAGGTAGCATGTGCGCACAGCTGTCCCCATGGGAACGGTATCCAGCAAATCTCCAACTCCGAGTGAGCAGCATGTCCTGGGTCTAAACTCCCTCCCTCCTGTCATTGCCCTAGAACCCAGCAGGAGCTGATGTGGGCACAAGGCCAGCTCAGGGCACCCATAGTCCCCACCACAGGGCCTGGGGGGGCTGCAGCTGCAGGGACAGGGTGGGCAGGTTGTCATGGAAACCAAACTGCTGGCCTTTCTCTGGTGTTTAGAGTTCTGACAGAGGCCAGGCTTTGCCAGCACAGACTCCCCGGGCTCCTCCCCGCCTCCTCAGCCTGTGTCCAAAGGACCCTGCAATCAGAGATAGGTCAGAGCCAAGGGGCAGGGGAGCAGAGGGACAGAAGATGGCCACAAGTGTCTCTTTTCTGACTCTGACCCCTGCCGCAGTTTCTCAGACCAGGTACAGCCTGGAAGGAGGCAAGTGTCACAGCTGGGAAATGCTTGGTGTCTGGAGCCTCAGGAGAGGTTTTGAGTTCTTATCCCAGCTAGAACTTCCCAATTGGGTATCACTGACAAAGTTTCTTGGCCTCCATGTCTGCTTTCCCCATGTATGAAATGAAGACCATTTAATCCACCAGCTCCTCATCATATCTATACCCTTCTCATGGATAAGTTACAAAGCCCTCATATATTGTTACTATAGCAGTTTGGGAATATAATCTGTACTCAAAGTAACTAGGAAAGTTGAGCTGGGGCGATTAGCTGAGTTGGTAGAGTGCTTGCCTTTGTAAGTATGGGGACTTGAGTTTGATCCATAAAACCCACCAAAAAGTCCAGGCCCGATGCACACTGTAATCCCCGTGCTGGGGCAGAGGAAACAAGTAGTTGCTCGGGGCTTATCTATTTGCCAGGTTCCAGGACACTAACAGACCTTCAAAAAGAAAGTGAACTGGCTGTGCTGAAGTCATTTAACTCCTGCACTTGAGATGCAGAAGCAGGCAGAGGTCTGTGAGTTTGAAGCCAGCTTGGTCTACACAGAGAGTTCCAGGCCAGCCAGGACTATGTGGAGAGACAGTTAAAGTATTCAGCAGCAGGGAGGCTGGTGAGAGACAAGTGGCCTGAAGCAGTGCATTATATCCTGTCTGAGTTAAACACTCATTTTCTCTCCTCAAAACTCCCACTTCATTTGGTAGAACAGTAAAATCCTGCCGGGAAGCCAGAGTACAGCCACAGAAGCTCAGTCATAGAGAATGTGTTGGTTACCATGAGACTCCAAGCAGTCAGGTCAGGGGAGCTCGTGTCTGCTTGCTGTAACTTGCTGTGTTAAAGGAAATGCCTGTGACATTGCTGTCGAGTGCTTGCATCTGTCTCCCCATTTTGAGCTCCTTGGACACGGGTGACACTCAACAAACACATATTGAACAAATGAATGAATGAAATCGCACTGATAATACAGCCATCCTGGTTAGGATTGTGTCAACTTGACACAAGCTAGAGTCAGTCACCTGGGAAGAGGAACAGTAATTGTGAAACCGCCTCCATCAACCTGATTAAGCCTGTGGCACTTCCTTGATTAATGATTGATGTAGGAGGGCTTTGCCCACTTGGGATGGTGTCCCCCTTAGCCTAAGATGTATAAGAAAGCAGGCCAAGCAAGCCAGTGGGGAGCAAGCCAGTAAGCAGTGCCCCTCCGTGGCATCTGCTTCAGTTCCTGCCTTTGGGTTCCTGCCTTGCGTCTCATCCCTGACTTTCTCAGTGATGGACTAAAATGAGCCCTTTCCTCCCCAAACTGCTTTGGCCATGGTGTTCATCACAGCAACAGAAAGCAAACAAATGCAACTTTCTTATCCACCTTGACGTGGAGGGGCAGGAAAGGTGTTCTCAGGGGAGTAATGTCTAGTCTAGAAAGATGGTCAAAATGAGCAGGTGGGAGGAAGGAGGTGGGCGGTAGGCGAAGGAACAAGAAAGCAATGCCTGAGAAGGCTCCCGTTGCAGGAGTGTGGGGTGTCTGCGTACCTGCAAGCATTGCAGACTACTGGGGTGCCAAAGCGAGAGTGATATATGCAAGAGTCGTGGAGACAGCTCTCCTGAGCCACCTCTGGGATCTGGAGCTTCACTGTAGCAGCAATGGGCCGACGGGGGTTCTTGGACAGGCATTTTTTGATCAGTCAGCTCTTTTCATAAAGAATGTTCTAGTCGCTGAGTGGAGAGAACACTGAGGAACATGGAGGGGTGGTGGGGAGGCCTGTCGGCAGGTCCCTGAAGTCATCTAGTGACTTGGTCACGATGGCAGCCTCAGAGATGCAGAGAAGCTGATGGACGGGGGCTCCAGCAGTTCACATTAGAGGCCCTGGAGAGCTAGGGTTGTGGGTGAGAAGCAGGGGACAGACACTCTGGGATAACCTCTAGCCTCCTGGCTGGAGTGTCCAGGGAAGCCGTAGCATTCTTGGAGGGGCTCCTGAGGATCATTTTAGGTGGTGTAAAGGGACACAAATGATTAGTTCATTTGTAAACATATCTGGGTGCTGGTGGGGTACACATGAGGGGAAATTCAGGACTACACCATATTAGTGTATGCTTAAGTCTGGAATTCAGCAGGGAGATTTATGATGGAGATGACAGACTTGGGTTGCCATCTCAAGGGGGAGGGGACTGAAGGTCTGGGGAAGAGGCTTCATATGAAATCTTAAAATGAATCCATAGCTACCAGCCAGGTAGAAGATGAGGAGGCAGCTGTGGGGAATCACATGACCACAGGGAGAAACCTCTTAAGTACCATGTGGCCAATCACGCCAACCCCCTCAGAGGAGAGAGCAGCTGAAGGGAATCACGTGACCACAGGGAGAAATTTCTTAGATTCTGTGTCCCAGGGCTGCCTCCAATCTAAATATCTTCCTTACTTGGGATATTAGTTACTTTTCTGCTGCTCTGATAAAACATCTTACCAAGGCAACTCACAGGAGAGAGGCTTTGTTTGAGCTCAGGACTCCAGAGGGATAGGAGCACATCACCATCATGGCGAGGAAGCATTGTAGCAGACAACCATGGTGGCTGGAGCGGGAGGCTAAGGGCTTACTGTAAGCAGGAAGCAGAGAAAGCAAACTGGGAATGGTGTGTGGCCTTTGAAACCTGCAAGCCTGCCTTCAGTGACATGCTCCCTCCAGCAAGGCAACACCTCCTAAAATACCCAAACGGCATCACCAACTGGGAACCCGGTACTGTAATGTCTGGGGACTGTGGGGGCATCTCATTTCAATCAACACACTTGGGGTGCCCATTCTCCTGTCTCATCCAGTTTGCTCTTCTGGAAGGACGGCGAGAAGAATGACATCCAGTGACACGTTAAAGAGTCTTTAGGATAACCTTCCCCATCACGCACTCAGCCAGCATCATCACTCGGTGAACAGCAGGAGTCTGGACCCTCCGTAAAAGGCCTCCTTCTTACCTTTAACAGGCTCACCAGCACCCACAAGTGTCGCCCACGCCCATCGGAACACTGACTAGCGGCCTCCTTTGCTCCTTTGTCCCTTGGTCTGATTCCTATGGGGCACACTGCTCGAGATGTGATCCCAATCAGCAGGCTTCTCTGGGGAAGAGGGTCTATCAGTGTGACCACAGCATTTTCCAGACAACAGAACCTTGGAACCTAGGACAGAACTCCAAGTATCACCATGAAACACATGTGCACATGAATGCTTACACACTTAAACATGCTTGTATGCATGTATACACACATGTATGTGTACACACATACACTTGCACACACACTAAAACTAACAACTATGCCAGAGTGGTTATGGTACAAGCATCCCTGCCCTCCACATGACACTCTCCAACCCTTCCATTTGCTTTCACTTGGCCCTGGCATTTAAAACATGTAGTTTTAGTGAATTCTTTGGATGTCTTTGTTTTTTGAAACAGGCTCTTACACAACAGCCCAAGCTGATCTTGAATTTGCAGCAATCCTCCTGCCTCAGTCTCCTAAGTACTAGGATTACAGACATGAGAACCATGCTCAGGTTAACTGCTTTCCAGATGTTTATCTGTTTTTATTTTATGTGAACAAGTGTTTAACCTGTATGTTTGTGTGTGCACCATGTGTGTGCCTGGTGCCTGTGGAGGCCGAAATAGATTGTTGGAGTCACGGGTAGTTGTGAGCCACCATGTGGGTTCTGGGAAAGGAACCCAGGTCCTCTGCAAGAGCAGCAAATGCTCTTAGCCACTGAGCCATCTCTCCAGCCCTGACATTAAGAAAACCTCTTGACTCTACTCTGACATAATTTAAAATTCACAAAAGGTTACAAAACCATAACATCTTCCATATACTCCCAGCCCAGTTCCCTCAGTTATGGTATCTTCCTTACCCAGAGTGCACTGTCAAGTGAGGAAACAGACATTCATACAGTACTACTAGCTTTGGTGAAATCCCTATTTGGAGTGCACTAACTTCTACGTGGTAATTTTTCCTCATCATTTTTACACTGTCACCCAGGTTAGCCTGGAACTAATCATTGCTTGTCCCAGGCTGACCTTGAACTTGGGACAGTTCTCCTGCCTCAGCCCCCCCAAGTACTGGGATTACAGAAGCAATTTTCCACAGCCATCAAATTCTATAAGATTTTAACACACAGGGGCACTGATCAAACTCAGGACAGCAGGGAAGAGGTCAGCAGGGAAGGGGTCAGCAGGGAAGAGGTCAGCAGGGAAGGGGTCAGCAGGGAAGAGGTCAGCAGGGAAGGGGTCAGCAGGGGAGAGGTCAGCAGGGAAGGGGTCAGCAGGGAAGAGGTCAGCAGCGGAGGGGGCAGCAGGAAAAGGGTCAGCAGGGAAGAGGTCGGTAGGGAAGAGGTCAGCAGGGAAGAGGTCAGCAGGGAAGAGGTTGGCAGGGAAGGGGTCAGCAGGGAAGAGGTCAACCGGGAAGAGGTCAGTGGGGGAATGGGTCAGCAGGGAAGGGGTCAGCAGGGAAGAGGTCAGCAGGGAAGGGGTCAGTAGGGAAGGGGTCAGCAGGGAAGGGGTCAGCAGGGAAGAGGTCAGCAGGGGAGGGGTCAGCAGGGAAGGGGTCAGCAGGAAAGGGGTCAGCAGGGGAGGGGTCAGCAGGGAAGGGGTGAGCAGGGAAGGGGTCAGCAGGGAAGGGGTCAGCAGGGAAGGGGTCAGCAGGGAAGAGGTCAGCAGGGAAGGAGAGACAGGGATGGAGGAAGCTGAGAGAAGGTAGGAATCAGAGCAACAGAATACATGTGCGAAATTGTCAAAGAAATTTAATAATTAGGATTACCCATAATTCTACTGCATACATACAAAAACTCAAAATGTCAGAGCAAGAGTGTCAGCTTCCCCTCCTCCATCCCCTTACGACTCAGTCTTGCTGGGTGTGGTGCTGCAAGCCTTTAATTCTAGTGCTTGGGAGGCAGAGGCAGGTGGATTTCTGTGAGTTCCAGGCCAGTCAGATCTCCAGAATGAGACTCCGCCTTGAAAATCAAACAAATCAAAACCAAACCACCACCTCCCCAGCAGAGTGGAGTCTTGACCCAGAGAGCTTGCCTTTGGGTTGATTCTGGGGTTCTGAATAACGAAGCTGTAAGGATACAAGCATGGCGCCTACTCAGTTTCCTGCCGTGTGGAGCAGCTTCCCACTGCTCAGAGAGTCTTGAGGGGTTGCAAAGGAGCGGGCTCAGACTGGGGACCCCTGTGCTGCCTCCCCACTTTTGGTCCTACAGTCCTGGAGACAGGGCACTTTCCCTACCCTGTTTTCTTTTCAGCTCTCATCTGAGGTCTGAAAATATTTTTATTCAGCATTTCATTTGAAGCCGCTGTTTCACAGAACTCAGTCCGTCACTGAATCTGCAAAAAGAGTGTGCAAATAACACCGAGACTTTTTCAGTGAAGTATTTCTAAGTCCCCCCCCACAAAAAGAGTATGCAAATAACACCGAGACTTTTTCAGTGAAGTATTTCTAAGTCCCCCCCCACAAAAAGAGTATGCAAATAACACCGAGATTTTTTCAGTGAAGTATTTCTAAGTCTCCCCCCACCCCCCACAAAAAAAGTATTTTTAAAATTGGTTTCTTTTTGGCAGAGGAACAAAACACATTTGATGGGGGCGAATGTTTATTCTGGAACACAAACCCAGAGTCTGGAAGGTTGCTTTCAGTGGGTGCCACTCTGCCATACCAGGGCAGTGGCGGGGCTCAGCCCATCCTGCTGAGGATGCAGCCGGCCCAGGCTTGGGCGTCTGTCATGGCTGCCAGGGGCATCAGAGGCATCATTATCTAATTGCAGCCTTTTCTCTTCCTTAGGTTTCAGCGCGTCCCAGGAGAGCATTTAAAATCACATTTGCTACTTTACCATCTAATCACACATAAGCCTCTCCCCATACCCTCCACTCTCCTCCCATTCAGAGTGTGCTTTCTGAAGCTCCATCCAGCAAGCAGGGTGGAACTCGTGACGGGAAATGGGGACGGCACCCACGAAGGCATGATTCCTCGTTGCTCCTTGAGTGATGGGTGAGGTTCCCATCAGACACGACCAGCCACCTTCACAGAGGAGCCCAGACAGTGTAAGTTTTGCAGAGCTGGGATCTCTACCCCACTTCTGCTAATACTACCCCAGGCCTTTGGACTGGAGAACAGACGACAGGTGGAGTTTCTTCTTGCCATGCGCTAAACTGACCTCCTCCAGGAGCTGGTGGTTTTCAATAGAGGCAACCTGGGATGCGAAGAGATCTCCAACTTACAGAGCAGCAAAGGTTTGACTGTGGGGCTCAGGGTCCAGTCTATGAGTGATAATTTAGAGACACGCGCTTAGGGGTGTTATGAGGAGAATTTCATATTTTACCCATGAACAAAGTGAGTCTTGTATGTTTCACAAAACACTCACTGATGTGTGTAGAGGTCTGATGTTCCTTTTGGGAAGGTTGTGGCTAATTCAAACACTGATCTTTTCCGAATTCTCTATCAAGTCTATGCTTTCCGAAGAGTTGCACTGATATAAAAATGTTTTAGATGATGTGATTTCAGAAAGTTTTACCAAAACAATGGTAACAGCTGCCACCAATCCTGGGAGCATTGATGAGGTGTCTAAATCTAAAAATGAATCGCACACCAGAGCCTCTCCTCCATCTCAAGACAGCAAACAATCTTGCTGGAGAGATCCAGGCAAAGGGAAACCAGTGGCTTCCATTTGGTCACACTCCAGAATCAACAGATGTTTCAGGACCAACCATGCTGGTCCGAATGGCTCTGACTTCTCAGGGGTAACAGAGGAGAATCTGTAGTTTTCCAAGTTCTGAAAGACAGCAGTGGAGCCTTTGTGATCTGGTGATGAGGTGCCAGGAGAATTTTCCAACCAGACCCAGCGTCTGTGGGGCATTTATATGTGTTCAGAGAAGCAATCAGAGCTGGGTGACAGTCCCCACTCTGAGACCAGGAAAAACGACTTATTCAGACATCTCTGGGGTTCCAGCTTTGTCTGGGCAGCAGCAGCAGCTAACTACTATTACTACTAACTACTTCTCCATCCTTCTCTTTCTCTTCACCTCTTCCTCTTTCTGTCTCTCTTTCATCTCCTTTCTTTTCTTCCCCCTTCTCCTTTTCTTCCTCTTCCTCCTCTTCCTCTCCTCTTCCTCTTGCCCTAGGACACTTAGTGTGAAATTTCTCTCTCAATCATGGTTCTGTTCTTTGAGATTACCTGATTGGATTGGTGCCACAAAAAAAGAGGAAGGCCAGCTGCTTGTGGTTTTAAAGCACAGTGTGAATCCATTTTACTGCAAAAAGAAGCGGGCAGAAGGAGTCACAGATACGTATTTTCAGTAACAGAAGCCAAAGGTTGGGCTTTCTAACCACACAGTGTGGGAGGAAGGTTGAAATGACATAGAGAAATGAATTGCTTTTAGACAGATGGGTAAATTTGTTTTGAAATGGCATAAAGTTGGTTTGAAATGTTAGGAGGTTTTAGAGTAGTCTTAAAATGTGATTTCCTAGTTCCTTGTCCACTTGCTCAGCATGCCGATGATGATGATGATGATGATGATGATAATACACAATCATAGAGATGGAAAACCAGCATATTTCCCCTCACATATAAAAGAGCATATATCTACAAGGCTGGTCCTAATAACCACAGAAGGAAATGGAAGAGAAATCTTAGAATGGTCTGTAATGGTAAAATGTGGCAAAGAGGTTGTTTTTATAGCCCCACTAATAAGTATCGCCAAGGAAATGCTGTTCCAGAAGGAGAAAGCCAGTCTTTAGTCTGGACATGTGGAGTCACATGTTCCTGAGGGTCAGAGCCCAATCAAGTCAGGAAGTTCCTAAGAACTTTAGCCCTGAGCTTCTCAGAAGGCCCCCTGCTCTCAGAGCAGAGACAGGAAGTGACCCTGTGACTTTGGAGCCTCTTCCTCTGCCCCGCCTCCCCTGTTCCCACTGCCGTCCACTCCGCCTTCTCTGCACAGAAACTTCCGCCAGCCACCATCTCCCCTGCCTCCCATGTCTCGGCCACACTTGTCCCCACAGGCACAGACCCTCCTCCCCTTTCTCTGCTTCTGCCTCCTTTCTCCATTGTGCTTATTTTCACATCTCTCGTTGAAATGCTGCTTTTGTTTGCCTATCTCCTGCCAAACTGTGGGTTAGGTAGGGCAGGGTCTCAGCTTCCTGTTTTCATAGCTTCATCAAGGCGTTGTACGTGTTAATAGTTCCATAACTACTGACTGAATAAAACCCGTGGCTGGGTGTCCTGATGTGCATGAGAACGCGATTCAGGTGTGCAAGCACACTCTTGCCATCCCTGCTCAAGCAAGTGCATCCCTCCCTTCCTGGTCAGCATCCTTCCTGAGAGGCTGTGCATGGTGTCTCAGATGTCCCGCTGGTCCCTTCTGCTCCTCATATCTCACACTTGTTCACCTTCCCTTCTATTCATTTGTGCTTTCTCTGCATCTCCAAAGATAACAAAAGGCATGTTTTATGAACTAGTGGAGGAGACCATGGCCCAGCCCAGGGTACAGTGACTAAGAACACAGGCCCATGGCCTGAGTCAGACCTCAGGGTTCAGACTTCAATGTTATTAGCACCATAGGTTAGCTTCCCCCTTCCTTTGTCTCTACAATTCTGAAATGACCACAACAAAACCCAAGTCACAAGATGACTATAAGGATTAAGCAGGCGGATGCACAGAAAGGGAGTAGCCTTTCCCAGCAGCTCCAATGCCCAGGGTTATTCAGTGGAAATTGAGACCTGGACTCTCTGTTCTGGTGACTAATCCAGGTCACAGAACTGATTCTGGCACAGAGAACGAAGCCCTGTCCACTGTCCACCACATGGTTTGGCACTGCCTGGGTCCAAGGCTTTGTTCACACTCTTGAAGGAGAAGCCAAGGTGTTCAAAAACCCACAGAAATGTGTCACGGGGGTGTAGCTTGACCTGGTCCAAGGAAAGGGAAGGAGGAATGAGCTGTGTCTTCTTTATTATTGTTTGTTTTGTTATTGTGTGGCCCAAAGAGCTGATTATCAGCATAAATCAGAGGATTTTTTTCTAAGAAAGGGGACCAGGGACGGGCACTTGAGTGGTTGAGTGGTGGGTGATCTTTAGGTAGAAGCAAAGCGGAGGTCACCGTGCTCCCAGTACCATGGCATCAGAAGCACCTAGAAAGGCTGACTGTGGTGATACAGATCAGAACTGCTACAGTCGCCTCTAGGTGGGAGAGGTGTGCCTCTGGGATGGGCTCAGAGCCTTCTGCTGGGAGATTTTCTATGTGTCAGTCATGGTGGTGCCTACAGAAGTACCTGCACTGTTAGGAAGAAAACATCCAACTATCAGATTAAGATAAGCAAACTTTGTGTGTGCTGAATACCACACCCCAAGAGCAATCAGTGTTGGCGTATTTTCCTCATTACTGAGCAGTAGAGATAAGAATCAACACTGAGATCCCCAGTGGGCTTTGGCCTTGGCAAAGACAGCCTGCAGGTTGACTGTGCCTTATCTTCAGAAAAGGGTTAAAAGGGTCAGCCTTGTAGGCTGGTGCGAGGATTAAAATACTCCGAGTGTGTGCAATGCTTAACACTGTGCTCAGCACACAGAAGGCAAACAGTGTGGTTAGCAAAGCCATCTTATTTGTGTTTGTTTTTTTAAGCAGATGAAGCTGAGATGCACTTTTTTTTTGGATGGTCAAGGGCCCAGCATGGTCAGCAGTGCTGGGTAGTGGTTCTTCTTGGTTCAGGGTCCCACTGGGAGAGGAAGGACTCGGGACATCTTAGCTGGGCCACTGACTCAGAGGCTGACTGGGGGGCGGGGGTAGTAGGGTGGCTATCCTGACACAGCCGAGCCAGTCCATTCCAGTCACGACCTGTGGGATTCCAGCATATGGACAAAAGAAAGGGGTCTCAAGATGGTGTTGACTCAGGGCGTAACTAGTGCTGGCGACCTTAGCCGGTCTGCTCCTGCTCTCCCTAGACCGGTCCATGACTCACCTGACTCAGGTTCTCTGCCTGTCTGGGAGACAGTCATGTTTCTGAGTGTCTGTACGGTTTGATGTGAATCAGGTATGCTGGCTGTTGTTAAGTCAACTAGTTAACAACTATATTACTGACAATCAAATGAACATAGTGCTTCTAAGCAATATGTTAATATTCACTTTTTAATTCACCTGACTGCTTTTGCCCCATGGTGACTGCTATCATGACTGCTTCCAGGGAACTGAGGCCCAGGTAAGTGCTGTGACCACAGCTAGTAATTTGTAAATTGGGATTTGTTTTTTCACTTAAACTAACATTTGATTTGTTTTCTGAAAATTTCATACAAGTATACAATGAATTTTGACAATTTTTACCCCCAGCCTCTCTCACCTCCAACCAGGCTGTTTCATCCCTACACATTTCCCTCCCAATTTCACATTTTCAGGACTGCCGTGTGCCCCGGGGCACAGGCAACCTGCCCGCAACTGTGTCCCCAAAGAAAAGGGACTCTCTTCTTCAGGAGCCATCAACTGTCAGTGGTTCCTCAGCTAGGGGTGGGGCTTTCCAAGTCCCCCCCCACTATGTGTTGGAATGTTGATTGGCAGGTCATGTGCTGTCTTGTACAGGTAACCAGAGCGGCTGTGGGTTCATCTTTGCAATGGGCAAACCTTACCTAGAAGACAGTATTTCATGGCTCTCCTTCCCACCCTCCAGCTATTACATTGTTTCCTTCCCTTCCTCTTTTCCTCCCCCTTATTCCTTAAAGCGAGGATTTAAAGCCAAAGATCCTGGCTCCCAAACTATCAACTTCACCATGGCACTCGGTATCTCTCTAAATATTGATTTCTTAATCAATGATACATGTTTTGTTGTGCCGGGAAGAGATTATGTGACAAGTATAAAAACATGTAGGGAATATTCCTCAGGAAATGCAAAGGTTGGATTCAATCTATTGAATGTTGGAAGGTCTAAAACTAAACATACGTTACCAAGTTTTAAAAGGTAACTCTTTTCTTGGATCATGGTTTTAATCCAATGACAATATTTGATTCGAACGTCAGCAAACACATTTGGACCATCTGTTGTGTGCTGGTCACTGTGCTGGGCACTGAGAACACAGAGATAAGAAAGAAATAAAGGCCACTTTCTGCCTGCATAGAACTCACAGACAGTGGACAGACAGACACTGAGCAAACCCACAGGTAAGTACAACTGCCAAGTGTGATGAGGGATCACAGGACAGGGTTCTTCAGACGGTGTCCTGGACACACCTAGTTCAGACAGGCAGCACCCAGAAAGGCTCTCAGAGGAAGGTACACGGGGGCTGCAGTCAAACAGAGCCCGCATGGTTCTGTCAGAACTCCTCATTTGGACACGAAAATCAAAATGTGACTTGTGAACAAAAGGCAAATTCCTTCAATGCCAGGAGCTGCAAGGCAGCTTGGGATTTTCCCAGTGCCCTTTACCTCTTCAGAATAAACCAAAAGGCTGCATTTTATTGCTTGGCATTTACATAATGTTCACAGTGCTCTTGCCTTAGAACTTTGTGTCCAAAACCCATTTCTACCTGTCAATTTTTATTAGACTTTGCATATTTTTCTTTAGAAATTTAGCAAAGAAAAGGGGAATTACTCTTTGCAAGAAATGTATTTGGCTCTAAAATAATTAATGCTTAAGAAGATTAACAACTTTAGAATTGCTTCATGGACAGGGGTCCCACATAGGTGACCCTGCTTTCAGGATATAACCAACAGAAAACAGATTTAAAGGGAAAAGGTCCCATTGGGGGCCTCCAGACAGGTGCAAATTGGCATAATCTCCAGGGCCCCAGAGCTCAGAGTGCACCATGCCTCTTCCACAGGGTCCCAGAGCTCAGGATGCACCATGCCTCTCCCATAGGGTCCCAGAGCTCAGGGTGCACCATGCCTCTCCCACAGGGTCCCAGAGCTCAGGTTGCAGCATGCCTCTGCCAGCTCGATAGCATCATGCATATCGCAACACAACTATCATTAAACTCTACCCAGGTTAAGGAAATGGCTCAGTGGGCAGGTGCTTGCCATGTAGATAGGAGCACCTGGGTTTAAGCCCTCAGAACTCATGCAAAGCTACACACCTCCATGCATCTGTAATTCCTATGCTCCTGTCATGAGTTAAGAGGCAGAAGACAAAGCTTGTAGGACAGCTAGTTTGGCATATTCAGTAACGAACAACAAAGAGACCCTATCTCAAGCAAGGGCAAAGGAAAAACCACACTAGAGGTTGTACTCTGACATCCACACATTCCCTGGCACAGGTATGCCTGCATTGGTACACAGGAACATACTCACTTACTCACAAAGTTATCATTGTTGTTTTTAAAGCTCTCTGCCAATAGCTCACCTAGGACACTCACAGACATCTCTGTTACTTTGTTCACACTTCAAACTACTTTATTTCTTAAAACTACATGGTCAGAGCCACATGACGATTTCTTTTTCTAATTCTGTCCTGATTATTAGGGATTATTTCTCTGAATAGATCACAAAATAGGTCTGCGAAATATGGAACATGGTGTCTTGTTGAGATGGAAGATGTTAGTGTACAACCTAGACCAGTCCCTTCACTGTACATGTGAGAAAGCAAAGACCCAGACCCAGAAGGTGTCCAAAAGTTGAGTCAGGCATGTTAGAGCCTGTGTCTGGGGCTGCAGCCACCCAACTTCCAACTTCCGGCTCAGAGCTCTTTTCTATCAATATTGCCTTCCTTGGTGTCTAATAACATCCGGTGCATAGCTGGATTCCAGCAATTAATGAAAGTGAAGTAACAGATTGAGAAAGAGTGAGTTCAGAATCATCCTACATCTTATAGCAACTGAGCTCCCTCCTCTGTCTGGGCTGTGACACTCTCAAGAGAGAAGCCCTGAGCTGTCAATAAACAAGGCCTTGTCCACATCCGGCTGCAGACAGGAACATGGAAGTCTGTGTTTAATCAAATGGATGTATGTCGTGGTTTCTATTCCTCCAGGAGCTGTTTCCAGAAAGTGACACTTTAAAAATGTTAGTGAGCAATACTCCTGTTGGATGCATGACCACTCAGCTCTGATATAAAGTTTCCCAGAAGCCTCTGTCTTATGGACCTCACTCTCCCCATAACCTGGCAAAGCCTTGGATTCCTCACAAGATCTCCAGGCTTTTAAGGCAGGAGGACACTGGGAGACAGATCTCTCCTGTTTTCTTTGTGGTAACTGCTTCTCAGAGATGAAAATGATGCTCAACCTCGGGCTAGCTACCTCCAGATCTCCTTCCTCTCCAATCAGTTTTTCTCACTGCATCCCGTGACTCTTACTTTACCTTCACCCCACCCACACACACTTCAGTTTTCTTACCTTCGTGTTTCAGCTCCAGACCTCTCTTCCTTTAGAAGAGAATCCCAGTCCTACTCATGGGGGTGGGACAACAGCTGTCACTCCCAGGTCGAACAAGGCACCGACAGCAGAAACTAGCAGAACAAGTGTGGTTCACATTTACAATACTCTACCCCAAGCACCTCTGGGAGAGCTCCCTAAATCTACCCACTAATCTCTACTCAAGGAGTCATTCAGTTACCTCTGTCCCGTTGTCGGGGTGCTGTGGATGCAGAGAAGGATGGGTAGGGTCGTGGGTGTCGGAATGTTTTAGGACATGAGCAAGCATCTCAACAGATCGTGGTGGAGGTTGCTGGGAAAAGACACTGAAGCTAGCTAGCCTGGTCTGGAGGACCAGGAAAGACTATCCTGAAGACAGGATATTTACACTACGCTGAAGGACAGTGGAAGACAGCTCAGAGGATAGACAGAAGCAGTGCTGAGGAACACTGCTGGGGACATAGCAGATGTGAAAAGGTCAGGGCAGAAAGGAACCTGGAGAAGTCTAGCAACTGAGAACTCCCAGGAAGGAAACCAGGAAAACAATGGTGATATGGGGAGGGGCCAGCACACACCAGGCTATGCCCATGAGTATGGCCTGAAGCTAACGAGAAGCCTTTGAAAAGTATAATCATAGGAATAAAATCCATTTAGTTTCCGTTTTCAAACATCATGTTGGGGGCTGATGAGAGGGCTCGGCCATGAAGGCACTGGCCACCACCAAGCCTGATGACCCCAGTTTGACCCCTGGGACCCACATAGTGAAAGGATAGATGTGACTCTTCAACACACATGTACATACTGGCACACACATATAAGTAAATCAACCAATAAATGTACTTTTTAGAATTATATTGGTTGCTACAAATATAGGGGGAAAGAGTGTGGAAAGAGGCCCATGAGTGAACAAACCCAGAAGCTAAACAACACGACCAGGTCTTGGTGACTGCAGGGGCAGGGGAGGGAGTGATTAGAACAGGAGACAGAGGATCTGTAGGTTTATGGTAGAGCCACTAGGTGCTTGATGGCACCATTGAATGTAGTAGACAATATAGAAGAAGAAGCCAGTTTAGAGGAGAGAGGTATATTCCAAAAGAGCAAGTAGGTTAAATGTCAGGCTTGGCATGGGCAACAGGTGTGGGTGGTTGTTGAAGTCCAAGGGGAACGGATTAGGTTACTCTGAGAAAGGACATGTATGGGAGCACTGGGGCAGAGTCCCAAGAAGCTCCAATATTTAATAGCTTGGTAAAAAAGAAACCTTTAATAAAGTTCCATACAGAACACACAGAGCAGATTTTAAGGAAAATGGAGTGTTCAATTATGTCATATCCTGCCAAGACAGGCAAAAATAGAGGCCTGAGAGCTTGCCTGGAACTGGCACCCTGGTGCTTGTTGCAGCTCAGTAAAAGCTTGTTGAAGGGACTGTGGAGACACAGGGAGTGGACTGAGAGGCACAGTACAAATGGATGCATTTCACACGTGTCCTCTGCAGTAACAGGTCCCCTGATTCAACCAGTGACGCCATCTCCATAGAAAAGCTTAATCAAGGCTGGGGACATGGCCTGGTCAGTAAAATGCTTGCTGTACAAGCCCGAGAGCCCATGTCTGTACCTCAGAGCTTGTGTAAACATACCAAGCCTCATGGTGAACACTTGTAATCCCAGAACTAGGAGGAGGGACAGTCTCAAAAACAAGGTGAGCTGGAGGTGTTGGGGCACGTCTTTAACTATAGCACTCAGGAGGCAGAGGCAGGCAGATCTCTGTGAGTTCAAGACCAGCCTGGTCCATAGAATTAAGTTCCAGGCCAGCCAGGACTACATAGTGAGACCCAGTCTCAAAATAAAGCAAAACAACATAAGGTGAATAACACCCAAAGGAACACACCTGGGGTTGTTCTTTGGCTTTCATATATATGTGCACACATATGTACATGCAGTACTTGCACGTATACACATAGACACACACACCTTAATCAATTATTACCAGGAAGTTGACTGATCACCAGAACTTTATGAATAGCAAGGAATTGTTTACCTTGGTCATTTCAGTGTTCCATTGTACAATTCTATGCTTCATCCTTACAGAATCTTTGTGTTTAAATATATCTGACAATGGAAAGCTGTGGTCTTAAAAATGATAAGAATTCAGCTCTTGCCAGCCACCCTCCTTCTAGAACCCTGTGAGTGATGTATCCAGATTGGCCCTGCACAGGAGTTGGGTGGAGGGGAGAGAAGATTGGGGCCTGAAGAAGAAGAAAGTAGATTCTGTATGTTTTAAGCAAACTTGCCCACAGCACAAATCTCCTTCAGTTTCTTTGGGGTTATTGTCATTTAAATTACCTCATGGAATAAATGCTTTTATTTTGGGCAGCTGAATCCTATTCAAAGGTATTCACACACTGAAGATGGCATGGAGAGAAATAAAGTGGAACACTGTAAGTTCTTTAGAGTGAATTTAATTGCAAATGAGCCCACATGTTTATTTAATTTATGTGCCTGAGAGCCAGCAGTGTGGTATGGAAATAGGCTAAGTGGCTATTGGCTATTAAATCACACGTGTAATGGGAATGTTAACATTGGCACTCCGTGTTTGCATGGCACTTAGCTTACAAATGCTTTCACATACATTATCTGTTCCTCCCAACAGCCGTGTCAGATGAGCAGGGCGGAGGGAATCACTTCCAGTTTGGAAACACAGAAGTGAGGGTCACGGAATTTCAAAAGACTTAGGAAGGGTCCAAATTCATACTATGTGTCTCCAAGCTCAGTGACTATTTCGACAAAACCATGAGACCTCTTTGTGTTTCATGTGTGTGCATGTGTGTTTAGATGCACATGTGTTTGTGTGCATGTGTGTACATGTAGAGAGCAGAGGACAACCTTGTGGATTATTCCTGAGGCACCACTCACTCTGTTGTTTTTGAGAGAGGGTGTCTCCTGGTCTGTAACTCACCATGTAGGCTAGGCTAGCTAGCCAATGAGCTCCAGGGCCCTGTTGGTCTTTACCTCCTCGGTGCTCAGCATAGTCCCTCACACCCAGTTTTGTTTGTTTGTTTAAGCATGGGCTCTGGGGATTGAACTGGGTTCTTCTGCATGCAAGGTGAGCACTTTGCCAACGGAGCCTTCTCCCAGCTTTCTGTGTAATTAAATTCAAACTATGTGGCTCTGACTTGACTGAGTTTCTGGGGCCATAGCATTCCCAGATCATATGATCAGGAATATCTTTTTTATTCTTGGCAAACAAACTCTTTGATTTTCGGTAGTCTAGGGGGGAAAAGGGCTCTTGAGAAGCAGTATTCCTTTTCTTCAACTTCATCTGGGTTTCATAATTGACTGGGCCCTTCCCTGCACCAAACACTCAGCCTTGTTTTAGTCTTTCAGTTAGCTTCTGCTTATCTTTTCACTCCCACAGAGATGCAGCGAACCTCATGCCTCCAGGCAGACACACTCACTTGGTGCTGCAAATTATTCCCTCCCAAAGCTCACCCAAACCCCCCTGACTCCATGCACAGCCACCCTGACTCTGTCGATCAGCACCACGGACAGAGCAGGGCCTGCAGCCTGGCTTGCTTTTGCAGGAAGGTAGCTCCAGCACTGTGACGGACAGACAGCTGGAATACTCGGCTCTCCTGACCTGTGAGTTCTTTCTGGTATCACGGATAGCTGAGGCTCCATCTGTGGTGACTGTGCAAAGAACCATGGCTAGTGCTGTCCTCTACCATTGCGTGATCATACCTAGCCTGCTTTCCTCACTGCAGGGTCACATATAGTGCTGTTGCCTGTTCATTGTATAATCATACCTAGCCTGCTTTCCTCATGGTATAGCTGCTTCTGCTCTGTTACTTACCTGGACAGTTTATGTATCCAGAAACCCCGCTGTTCCAACAATACGATAAAGATAGAACTTTCATGACAAAGAATCCTGTATATAATGTGTATGCATGTGTGAACACACACACACATATACATATATATGAATCTCAGAAACAACCTCTAAGTCTTGATTGGTCTGTCCACACTGCCCATCTCTCCCAAACCCGAGACATCTAATCCCACATTCCCACTGCAGTGGAAAGCCCAGTGTGAGCCAGTGCTCAGGCTAGTTCTTCTATTTGTCCTATGAACTGGAGAACATAGCACACCCCCAGCATCAGGCGCGTCACTCAGGCACCCTACTCTCAGCTACTATTTCCTGGCACCAGCTCAGTCATACTCTCACAGAGACACGAAAGACCCAAGCAGCCTCAGTCCCCCCCTCACCACCTTCAGGGCACACTTACCTCACTCTTGGCCAGCAGGACTTGTAATGACATATGGCTTCACTTTTAGGGTGACTCTTAAAGTTAGCGAGGCCATATTTATACTTGTATAATATACTGATCTTGCTCTCTCTGCAGTTCAGCAATCCAGCTGTGTCCTCTTCATTTCTTGATGCTATTTTGGGTCTCGGTTCTGGGGAGCCAACTCACTCGTGGCCCTCAGTACTACAATCACCGCCTCACCAAAATAAGTCCGATCCATTCTTAAAACTTGCCTGCCGGCTGCTGTTGCCATGCACCAGGCATTCTGTTGTCCAGTATCCCTCCATTTCCAGCCCCCACCTGTTTATCCTGTTTAGAGGACCATATTTGTGCATAGCAGGGTAGATTTCAGCACATTTTTATTGAATATAAGACACTTTTTTTTTTTTTTTACAGCAACAACATGAGGCAATCTCTAACCACCCTAGACTGACATTTCAAAAACATTTGATTTTTTCTTGACTTCCCAAAGTTTAATCCTGGGACAGATGACAAATTACAGTCTATAAATATTTTATTCATGTCCCTTCAGGTCCCTTGACTATTCATCAATTTTGTTCAACAAATATTTGTAGAGCTCCTACAATGCATTGGGTATTCTTTTCAGTGTTAGGGATTCCACAGCTAACAAACAGACAAAACCCATAATCTGGAGAAAACATTCCTGTAAAGGTGATAAATAATGAGCAAGTAGAAACTTCACATCATGTGGTAAAATGCTATAAGAATCAGGGAAGGGGAAGGGGTGGAGAATGGAAAGGGACTATTGTTCAGGAAAGAGTGTGGGGGAACTAGCCAGGGCATTGTGGAAGGTGTGTTTGTGTGTGGTTAGAAATAGGAACAGAATACTGGGCAATGGGAACAGAACCTGGAAAACACTGAGGTAAGATGTCCTTTATAAGCCACATGTGATGACCAAACCACTATAGTCCCAGCACTTCGGAGGATGAGGCAAGAGGATCACAGATTTGAGGCCAGCCTGGGCATTTTAGTGAGTTCCAGGCTACATAGTGAGAATCTGACTCAAAAAGCTATGCTCTGTGTGTTTAAGAAATAGCAAGGCAAGGTTCTAGAGAGGTAGTTTACTTGGTATAATGTTTGCTTTACAAACATAAGGACCTGAGTTTGACTCCCCAGAAAACCATAAAAACAAACAAACAAAACCCAGTCAGTCATGGCGGTGCAGTCACAGCCTCAGCTCTGGGAGGTGGAGTCAGGTAGACTCCTTGGGTTTGGTGGCTAGGTTAGTTTCCTCAGTGTGTTATAGGTCAGTGAGAAACCCTCTCTCAAGAATAAAAAAAGGTGAATGGCATCTGAAGAATGGCAGCTGAGACTGTCTTCTGGTCTCCACTCATGTGTGTGTGTGTGTGTGTGTGTGTGTGCGTGTGTGTGTGTGTGTGTGTGTGTGTGTGTGAACACACACACATGAAAGGGGATGACAGAGAAAGATGGAGAGGGAGGGAGGGAGAATCAGAGAGGCAGTCCATGATCCTGGAAGCAAGAGACTGAGGCCAGATCACAACATTGAGAGACTGTATTGATGGGAACACACCAGAGGGTGTGTGCTTGAAGGATCATTCCAGTTGCTGCAAAAGGTGTAGGCTTCAGAGGGGCCAGAAAGTGGGGCAGTGAACAAGCTCAGATCATGTAGTCAAAGTCCAGGAGAAGGGTGATGGGTCACTGGGGGTGGCAGTGGAATGGGATGGTGTTGGCCATGGCTGTGAGGGGGTATAGCTACACCTCAGGGACCAGGGATACCTCAGAGACTACATGTGGGGTTGAGAGAGTTTCCAATCAGTATGAAGTTTTTTTATTTTAATTTTTACTTATTCTTCTCTCATATAATACATTCCAACCACAGCTTCCCCTCCACTTCCTCTGTCTCCCAGATCCACCTCCCTCCTCTTTCTACCCAGAAAAGAGCAGGCCCCCCAGGGACATCAACTGAACACAGCAGAAGATATAATAAGACCAGGCACAAACGCTCACATCAAGGCTGGGTGAGGCAAACCAGTAGGAGGAAAAGGGTCCCAAGAGCAGGCAAAAGAGTCAGAGACACCCCAACTCCTACTGTCAGGAGTCCCCCAAAGACGCCAAGCCAACAAACATAATATATACAAAAAGGACCTAGTGCAGACCCACGCTGGTTCTGGAATTGCTGTTTCAGTCTCTGCAAGTCCTCATGAGCCCTGCTTAGCTGATTCCCAAGGCTGTGGTCTCCAGTGTCTTTGACCCTTCTGGCTCATGCAGTTCCTTCTCCTCTCTTCTGCAGGGTTCCTTGGGAGTTCTGAGGGGAGGAACCCCATGGGGACCTCCAACTTCGGCTCTCTCTCTGCCTAATGTTTGGCTGTGGGCCTCTGCATCTGCTTCCATCAGCTGCCAAAGGTAGCCTACTGATAATGAGCTAGGCATCAATCTATGAGTATATCAGTATACTAGAGCATCATGAAGAACCACTTCTTTTCTTTCTTTTTCTTTTCTTTTCTTTTCTTTTTTTTTTTTTTTTGACAAGTTGTGTTTGGTTCTACTCTAGGTCTCTGGGCTATCCAGCCTCTGGTTCCTGGTCATCCAGGCAGCATCAGGCATGGGCTCCCTCTCCCATGGCATGGGCCTCAAGTCTTTGGTGGTCCACTCCCACAAGTTCTGTGTCATTATTACCCCAGCACATCTTGCAGGCAAGATAGATTGTAGGTTAATTGGTGTCCCAGTCCCACCACTTGAAGCCTTGCCTTGTTACAGAAGATGGATGATTCAGGCTCCATGTCCTCCATTACTAGAAGTCCTCACTAGGGTCATACTCATAGATTTCAGGTAGTTTCCACTGCACTGAGCTTCCAGATTGACCCCTCCAAATGCTCTCCAATTTCAGTTCTCTTCCCATACTTTTTCCTCCTTTCATCGCCCCAACCCGATCACTCCTGTTCCCATCCCCACCTGCCTCCAGTCCACCTGCAAAATCTACTTGATTTCTCCTTCCCAGGGAGATCCTTGCATCCTCCCTAGAGCCCTCCTTATTACTTAGCCTCTCTAAGTCTGTGGATTGTGTTATGATTTTCAATTACTTAACAGCTATTATCCGACTTATGAGTGAATACATACCATGCTTGTCTTTCTGGGTCATTTTTTTTTAAACTGCTGAGTAATATGCCACTGTATAATGTGGTGATTATATTGTGTACCCTAATAAACTTGCCTGAGGATCAGAGGATGGAACAAGCCACTAGATTAGACATAGAACTCAGGTAGTGGTGGCGCATACCTTTAATCCTAGTGCTAATGAGGCAGAGATCCGTCTGTATCTCTGTGAGCTCAAGGCCACACTGGGCTATATGAGATTGATCCAGTCTAGGAGAGAAACAGCCAAGCAGTGGTGACACATGCCTATAATCCCAGGAAGTAATATGGCAGGGCAGAGAAAGGTATATAAGGCACAAGGAAACAGGAACTCTCTTTATACTGAGGATTTCATGGAGGTAAGAACTAGTGGCTGACTGTTCTGCTTCTCTGATCTTTCAGCTTTCACTCTGATATCTGGCTCTGTGTTTTTTTATTATTATTATTATTAAAAGACAATCAAAAATGTGAACAACAGTGTAAATGTACCACCACATTTTCTTTATCCATTCTTCAGTTGAGGGGCACCTAGGTTGTTTCCAGGTTCTGGCTATTATAAATAGAGCCACTAGGAACATAGTTGAACAAGTGTCTTTATGGTAGAATGGAGCATCTTTCAGGTATATACCCAAGAGTGGTCTATCTGGATCATGAGATAGATCAATACCCAATTTTCTTAGGAACTGCCATATTGATTTCAAAAGTGGCTGTACAAGTTTGAATTCCCATCAGCAATGGAGTGTTCCTCTTCCTCCAGATCCTCTCCAGCATGAGCTGTCACTTGTGTTTTTGATCTTAGCCATTCTTACAGGTGTAAAATGGAATCTCAGTCATTTTGATTTGCATTTTCCTGATGGCTAAGGATGTTGAACAGTCCTTTAAGTGTTTCTCAGCCATTTGAATTTCCTCTGTTGAGAATTCTCTGTTTACATCTGCATCCCATTTTTTAAATTGGATTATTTGGTTTGTTGATGTCTAGTTTCTTGAGTTCTTTATATATTTTGGATATTAGCCTTCTATCAGATGTGGAGTTGGTAAAAATCTTTTCTCATTCTATAGGCTGTTGTTTTGTCTTATTGACAGTGCCCTTTGCCTTACAGAGCTTTTTAGTTTTATGAAGTCCCATTTATTAATTGTTGATCTTAGTGTCTGTGCTACTGGTATTCTATTCAAGAGGTTATCAACTGTGCTAATGCATTCAAGGCTATTCCCCACTTTCTCTTCTGCCAGGTTAAAAAAACTGTACTCTACAAAATTGGAAAATCTAAAAGAAATGACTGATTTCCTCAATAGATACCATTTACCAAAGCTGAACCAAGATCAGATAAACAATGTAAATAGACCTATAACCCCTAATGAAATAGAAGCAGTCATTAAAATTTCTGAAAATAAAACAGCCTAGAGGCAGGAGGCTTTAGCACAGAATTCTACCAGACTTTCAAAGAAGAGCTAACACCAATACTCCTTAAATTATTGTACAAAATAGTAACAGAAGGAATGTTGCCAAGTTCATTTCATGAGGCCACAGTCACCCTGATACCCAACCACACTAAGATTCAACAAAGAAAGATAATTATAGATCAGTTTCCCTTAGAAACAAAGATGCAAAAATACTCAATAAAATATTCACAAATAGAATCCAAGAACATATCAAGAAGATCATCCACCATGACCAAGTGGGCTTCATCCCAGAGATGCAGGGATGGTTCAACATATAAAAATCAGTTCATGTAATCCACTATATAAACAATCTGAAATGGAAAAAACCTGCATGATCATCTCATTAGAAGCCAACAAATCCTTTGACAAAATCCTATATCCCTTCATGATAAAAGTCTTGGAGAGATTAGGATACAAGGAACATACCTAAACATAATAAAGGCAATTTAGAGCAAACCAACAACAAATTAATTAGAGAGGAGCTCAAAGCAATTTCACTAAAACAGGGACAAGACAAGGCTGTCCACTCTCTATATATCTATTTAATATTGTATTTGAAGTTCTAGATAGAGTAATAAGTCAACTGAAGGAGATCAAGGGGATACAAATTGGAAAGAAAGAAGGCAAAGTATTGTTACTTGCAGATGATGTGATAGTGAACATAAGCAATCCCCAGAATTCTACCAGGGAATTCCTACAGCTGATAAGCACCTTCAGCAAAATGGCTGGATACAAGATCAAATAAAAAAATGGTATCCCTCCCATATACAAATGACAAGTGGACTGAGAAAGAAATCAGGGAAACACATTATCCACAAATATTTAAAATATCTTGGGATAACTCTAACCAAGTAAGTGAAAGACTCATGTAACGAAAACTTCAAGTATTTGAAGAATAAATTGAAGAAGATATCAGAAAATGGAAGTATCTCCCATGCTCATGGATTGTTGGGATTAACATAGTAAAAAATGGACATCCTACCAAAAGCAACCTACAGATTCAATGCAATCCCCATCAAATTCCAACACAATTCTTTATAGACCCTGGAAGGGCTCAATTTAGTATGGAAAAACAAAAAAGCCAGGAGAGCTAAAATAATCCTGAACAATAATATAACTTCCAGAGGTATCACCATCCCAGATTTCAATCTATACTACAGAGGTATAGTAATAAAAACTGCCTGGTATTGGCATAAAAATAGGCATGATGATCAATAGAATCAAACCAAAGACCCAGACATAAATTCACACACCTATGGGCACCTGATTTTTTTTTTAAATAAAGAAGCCAGACATACATGTAGTTGGACTTTCCATTGGGTCACTAGCTCATAAATAAAGACACAGAGACTTATTATTCATTATGAGAGTTTGGCCTTAGTTTAGGCTTTTCCCCAACTACTCTTATAACTTAAATTAACCTGTTTCTAGTAATCTATATTTTGCCACATGGCTTGGTTACCTCTCCTCTGTAATGTATGTCTAATTTCTTCAGTGTCTCACTGGTGCCTCTTGCTTGCCTAGATTCATCCCAAGTTTCTTTCTCTGCCTGGAAGTCCTGCTTATTCTCTCCTGCCTAGCTATTGGCCATTCAGCTCTTTATTAAACCAATCACAGTGACACATCTTCACACAGCATAAACAAATAGTCTGCAACAAATGCACAATGAAAAAAGAGGAAGCATCTTCAACAAATTGTGCTAGTCTAACTGGATGTCTACATGAAAAAGAATGCAAAGAGATATGTATTTATCACCCCCACCTCCCCACCCCCCGCCCAGAACTCAAGTCCAAGTGGATAAAGACCTCAACATAAAACCAGATACACTGAACCTAATAGAACAGGAAGAAATTTCAAAGCTTGGAGCCTATTCTTTTGGAAAACGTGAAGTTTTCATGTGTTGAAATGGTGAAAGACTAAGGGAAGAACATGTGTGGCACTGGACACATCCACAGACATCTAGATATGTAGAGAGGAGTGACGAGTAGATGGATATCACATCCAGTTTAGAACACCAGGAAAAGGCTGATGAGGTCACAGTGTCACCACAATTCAACCTTCTCCTTTTTCTCGGGAGTAAGGGCCTGCAACATTGGCCAGATAAAGTCTCCAAGGTTATAGACCTGTGGCTCATTAATTGTTGTACCTCAGAGTCTAAACTAGTATCTGGCATAAAGAAGGAAGCTTTGAGGGAGAAAGAGGCAGAAAGGGGCATCTGAGTTTTCAACGTAGAAAAATATTGGGTTTGTGAGGAGGGAAGGTGGTAATATCAGGTTTCCAAAGATTCCAAAGTGTCTACCAAACATGCAAGTTTATAAGTCGAAAGACATTTGGACAGCAGGTCCTGAGACCAGAAGAAAGGTCTTGGTGTGGGAATGCCACATGAAAACAGCCCTTGTAGTTTTATACAAATAGATGAAAGTGATATAAGAAGCACAAAAAGGCCAGGCAGTGGTGGTGCACGCCTTTAATCCCAGCATTCGAGAGGCAGGCAGATCTTTGTGAGTTCGAGGCCAGCCTGGTCTACCGAGTGAGATCCAGAAAAGGCGCAAAGCTACACAGAGAAACCCTGTCTTGAAAAACAAAACAAAACAAAAAAAACAAGACAAAACAAAAAAAAAAGAAGCACAAAAAGGTCTCATTCTACATGGAGTAGGGCAGACACAAGTTTCAAGAGAAACCAAGTACAAGAGGCTGAAAGAGAGAGAGAAGGAGACAGAGAAAGTCCCAGGCAAGTGACACAAGGCACTGAGAAAGACAGGTGGCTGCTGTGCTAAAATACTCTGACCTAAGATCAACTCTGGGTTGAAAAGGGTTATTTGGCTTACAATCCAAGGTTATTGTCCATCACTAAGGGATGTCAAGACAGGAACTTAAAGGCAGGCCTGCTTGCTCTTCCATACACTATTACCTCTGACTAAGGAACTCACTTTACAGCCAAACAAGTAGAGCAAGAATTAGAGAAGATGCTGCTTGCTAGCTGGCTCACAGGCTGGCTTATACTCCATTAGCTTCCTTACAGAGTTCAGGATCACCTGCTTAAGGATGGTACCACTCACAGTGGTCTGGGCCCTCCTACATCAATTAATTATCAAAACAGTCACCCTGAGACATGTCCACAGATCAGTCTGATCTAGGCATTTCTCGAGGGTGGCTTTCCTCTCGGATGACCCTAGGATCGGGTCAAGCTAACAGTGAAAGCTGACCAAGGTGGGCAGCATAGGGACTGCAGTACAGTTCAGGACTAGGAACAAGAAGCCGCTCTCCCTTGTGTGAGTGCTATGCATGGGATCTGGCTCCAGACAGGCTCAGCAAGCAAGATCTCCATTGGGGGACACTATTAAGAATAAGAGCTGCCTCCTGGTATAATGGAAGCAAGCAGGCCTCACTAGAGGGAATAGATGTGCTCTCCCCGCCACCATTTGCTTGACTTGGCACACCAACTACATTTTCTAATATCACTAAATTTGGAATTCTACTGGGCTTTTAAAGAAGAGCTAATACCAATACTCCTCAAACTATTCCACAAAATAGAAACAGAAGGAACATTACCAAATTTATTTTATGAGGCCACAGTCACTCTGACTCCCAAACCACACAAAGATTCAACAAAGAAAGACAATTACAGAACAATTTCCTTCATGAATATTTGTGCAAAAATACACAACAAAATACTCACAAACTGAATCCAAGAACACATAAAGATCATCCACTATGATCAAGTAGGCTTTATTCCAGAGATAAAGAAATGGTTCAACACATGAAAAACTGTCAATGCAATCCAACATAGAAACAAACTCAAAGACAAAAAACCACATATTCATCTCATTAGATGTTGAAAAAGCCTTTGACAAAATTCAACACCTCTTTGTGATAAAAGTATTGGAGAGATTAGGATGCAAGGAGCATTCCTAAACATAGTAAAGGTAATACACAGCAAGCCAACAGCCAGTATCAAGTTAAATGAAGAGAAACTCAAAGCAATTCCACTAAAATCACAGTACTTGAAGTTCTTGCTAGAGCAATAAGACAACAAAAGGTGATCAAGGGGATACAAATTAAAAAGGAAGAAATCAAAGTGTCATTATTCACAGATGATATAATAGCATACATGAGCTACCCCAAAAATTCTACCAGGGAACTCCTACAGCTGATAAGCACCTTTAGCAAAGTAGCTGGATACAAGATTAACTAAAAAAAAAAATCAGTAGCCCTTCTATACACAAACAATAAATGGGCTGAGAAAGAAATTAAGGAAATAACACCATTCACATTAGCCACAAATAATATATGTCTTGGGATAATTCTAACCAAGCAAGTGAAAGATCTTTATGACAAGAACTTCAATTCTTTGAAGAAAGAAATTGAAGAAGATATCAGAAGATGGAAAAATCTCCCATGCTTATGGATTGGTAGGATTAACATAGTAAAATGGCCATCTTACCAAAAGCAATTCACAGATTCAACACAATTCTTATAAAAATTCCAACCATAATTCTTTACAGAATTTGAAAGAATAATACTCAACCTCATATGGAAAAACAAAAAACCCAGGACAGCTAAAACAATCCCCTGTACAATAAAAGAACTTCTGGAGGTATCATTATCCCTGATTTCAAGCTTTACTACAGAGCTGTAGTAATAAAAACCACATGGAATTGGCATAAAAACAGACAGGTTGATCAATGGAGCTGAATTGAAGACCCAGACATAAATCCATATACCTATGGACACCCAAATTTTGATAAAGAAGCCAGAAGTATACAATGGAAAAAAGAAAACATCTTCAACAAATGGTGCTGGTCTAACTGGATGTCTGCATGTAGAAGACTGAAAATAGATCCATATCTATCACCATGAACAAAACTCAAGCCCAAGTGGATCAAAGGCCTCAACATTAAACCAGATACACTGTGGTTATATATTGTGTACCCTAATAAAGTTTGCCTGAATATCAGAGAAACATAGGAAAGAGGCATCTCTTACCTCTGGAACTCCTCAGGCAGAAAAGCTTTAGTTCCTGTCTCCTCAAGCCTTGTATACCTTTCTCCACCCAGCCATCACTTCCTGGGATTAAAGGCGTGTGTGCTTCCCAAGCAAAGGCATAAGATCTCAAGTGCTGGGAATAAAGGTGTGTGCCACCACTGCCTGGCTCTGTTTCTTTCCTAGACTGGGTCAATCTCATGTAATCTAGGGTGGCTTTGAACTCACAGAGATCCAGAGGGATCTCTGCCTCCCAAATGCTAGGTTTAATGGTGTGTGCCACCACTGCCTGGTCTCTATGTTTAATCTAGTGGCTTGTTCTGTTCTCTGATCTTCAGCTAAGGTTTATTAGGATACACAATATATCACCACAATACTCTGAACCTGACAGAAGACAAAGTGGGGATATCCTTAACACACTGGCACAGGAGACAACTTTCTGAATAGAATGCCAATCACACAGGCACTAAGATCAACAATTAATAAACAGGACCTCATGAAACTGAAAAGCTTCTGTAAGGTAAAGGACACCAATATCTATAGAATGGGAAAAGATCTTCACCAGCCCCACATCTGACAGAGGGCTGATTTCCAAAATATATAAAGAACTCAAGAAACTAAGACATTAACAAACCAAAATGATCCAATTTAAAATGGGGTGCAGATTTAAACAGAGAATTCTAAACAGAGGAAACTCAAATGACCAAGAAACACCTGAAGAAATGTTTAACATCCTTAGCCATAAGGGAAATGCAAATCAAAACTACATTGAGATTCCATTTTATACCTGTCAGCATGGCTAAAATAAAAAACAGAAGTGCCAGCTCATGCTAGAGAGGATGTGGAGCAAGGGGAGCACTCCTCCATTGTTGGTGGGAGTGTAAACTTGTACAGCCATTTTGGAAATCAATACAGTGATTCCTTAGAACATTGGGAATCAATCTACTTAAGACCCAGTTATAGCACTCCTGAGCATATACTTACAGCATGTTCCACCATTCCACAAGGACACTTGTTCAACTATGTTCATAGTGGCTTTATTCATAATAGCCAGAACCTGGAAACAACCTAGATGCCTCTCAACTAAGGAATGGATAAAGAAAATGTGGTACATTTACACAATGGAGTATTACTCATCTCCATTGACATAAAAAATGACTTCATGAAGTTTGTAGGCAAATAGATGGGACTAGAAAAGACCAACCCAAACCCAGAAAGACAAATATGGTATGTACTCACTTATTAGGTGGATATTAGTTGTAAAGTAAAGGATAACCATGCTACAATCCATAGACTCAAAGAAGCTAAGTAACAAGGAGGGTTCAAGGTGGGGTGCATGAATCTCACTGTGAAGGGAAATAGAACAGACATGACAGGTGGATGCAGGCAGGGGTCTGGATGGGGTAGGTAGGGATGGGAACAGGAGAAATCACATGAAGGGAGGATGGAGGAGGAGAGTTGCTGGGAGAGACAGCTGGAATCAGAGGCATCTCTGGGATGAGCTAGAAACCCAGTGCAATGGAAAATCCCAGGAATCTATGAAGGTGACCCTTGCTAAGACTCCCAGCAATGGGAGATACAGAGCCTGAACAGGTCATCTCCTGTAACTAGGCAAGACCTCCAGTGGATGGGTTGAGACCCCCAACCCAGCCACAAACCCTTTGCCCTACAATTTTCCCTGCCTACAAGATAAACTGGGACAAAGGTGGCACAGAAATTATGGAGTGGCCAACCAATGACTGGTCCAGCGTGAGACCCACACTGTGAGGGGGAGCCCACCCCTGACACTGCCTGGAGGGCCAGGTTCCAGAGGCTGGATGGCCCAGAGACCTGGGGTAGAACCAAACATGACTGACAAAAGGAAAAAGTCAATGGAATGACTCCTAATGATGTTCTGCTGTACTCAGAGACTGGTGCCTAGTCCAGTTGTCATCAGAGAGGCTTCATCCAGCAACAGATGGAAACAGATGCAGAGACTCACAGCCAAACATTAGGTGGAGCTTGAGGAATCCTGTGCAAGAGGGGAAGGGAGGATTATGGGAGCCAGAGGGACCAAGGACACCATGAGAAAACACAGAAAGTCGACTGACCTGGCTTCATGGGGACTCATGGAGACTGAACCTCCAACCCGAGAACTCCCATGGGACTGACCTAGGCCCTCCGTACATGTGTTACAGTTATATAGCTTGGTCTTCTTGTGGGACTCCTAACAGTGGGGGCAAGGATGTCTCTAACTCTGTTGTTTGCAATTGGGACCCTTACCTCCTACTGGTTTGCCTCATCCAGCCTTAATAGGAGAGGAGGTGCCTAGTCTTGCTGCAGTTTGATATGCCATGGCTGGTTGATATACTTGGAAGGCCTGCACTTTCCTGAAGGGAAGGGAGAGGGAGTGGATAGGAGGAGGGGTTGGGGGAGGGGTCAGGAGGAGAGGAGGAGGGGAAATTGATAGGGCTGGGGAAACTAACTTAATTGATTAATTCATGAAAGAGTCACTAAACTTGGTTGTTTCTTAGGTTCTGTGGACTCTGATGATTGCCTCTACTTTTCTAAGCAAACATGTTCATTTTTATCATCCCTGCCATCCATTCAACAAAAATCTATTGGTGATAGCTTCTAAATGTTGGGCCTTCTAGGGGGTCATTTCCAGGCTTCTCTGTACTTATACTTTAGTAGGGGAACTAGAAAATCAAGAAACAATTCTAGGCCATAAATTTGTGGAGGAACATAGAAGTCTTTAGAAGTATGAAATGGGAATCTAAGCACAGACTTCATATAAGGAGGAGGAAGGTGTTTCACAGTGAAGAGTTCAAGGCTGACGGGATTATCCAGGAAAAGAAAAGGGGCAGGCAACTACAGGTGCAGGAAACAGAACACAGATAGACTTGGGGGAAAAGGGGTGAACTTCAAGGAGAAGCTTCTGTAGGGGATGGCTGGGGACTACAGCAGTGGCGAGAAGACATTAGAAAGAAGGAACATGCGGCTGAAGATGGGAATGAGACAGAAAAGACACGGTCTGCAGACAGGCTAGGCTATTGGGGGCCATTCATAGAGCCAGAGAGTCATAAAAGATGGTCAAGGATTAGAAAGTGTGGCAAGATGAAAACGGGCTCAGTTTGGGGCAGGCTAAGTTTAAGGTGCCCATGAGACCCTCAAGAGGAGACACCAAATGAGGTTGTGGGTCCTACAGATGTGAGCACTGGAGACAAAGACTCAGGGAATCTGTTGCACAGAAATGAGAATCGACCTGAGGAAAGAGATGAGCTAGCTGTTCTTCAGAGATCAGATCCAAGTTCCACCACTTATTAGCCATGCCATCTTGGAAAGTCTGATGTCACCTCTCTGTTTGTGCATTTATACATTGAAGCTAATACCTGAGAGGGTCCCATGATGGTTATGTGATAATGTGTGCAAATTGCCTAACCCACACTCTGGAACATAATGGGATCTCCATAAATGTTGGCCATTATCAGTGATGCAGGGGCTGCTACTCTCTGAAATATCACAGCATAATAGAGAACCCAAAGATTGATAGCAATGTGCAGGGAATGCTGCAGGAGAAGGATTAAGAAGCAGACAAGAGGCGTCACAGCACCCAGGACAAGAGGATTTTAAGTGGGGTGGTTAAGACAGCCAACAAGACCATGAAGAGGAGAAGGAGAACAGTCCCTGAGTTAGCCACAAGCAGGCCTCTGGTGTCTTCAGCAGCGTTTCAGTGAAGTTAGGGTAAAAGCTCAGCTGCATGAATGTCAGGGTGACTGGAGACCCTCAGTGAGCACAAACCCTCTGTGAAAACAGCAGAGAATAAGATTGGACTGGAGGCGAGTGCAGCAGGGGCTGTGTATCAGGCAGGTGTGTGTGTGTGTGTGTGTGTGTGTGTGTGTGTGTGTGTGTGTGTGTGTCTGTCTGTCTGTCTGTCTGTCTGTGTGCACTTGAGTACTTGAGTGCATGTGTGCAGAGGTCAGAGGACAAGTGTGGAGCCTGTCCTCCCCTTCCCCCTCTATGAGGATTTCAGGAATGGAACTCAGGTCTCCAGACTTGCACAGCAAGCTCCTTCCCCCATTGAGGTATCTCACCAGCCCCAAGCAAATATTGTTAAAGTGAAAAAGAAGGAAAGAAAGAGAGAGAGAGAGGGGGAGAGAGAGAGAGAGAGAGAAGGAAGGAAGGAAGGAAGGAAGAAAGGAAGGAAGGAAGGAAGGAAAGAAAAAAAGAAAGAAAGAGAGAGAAAGAAAGAGTTAACCATTTCTAATTGCTGATAGGAAGGGGTGGGAAAGAAAGGGACAGGGAGAGGAGGGGACAGAGATGGGGAGGGGATAAGAACCAAAGGTCTGACCCTGGCTAGGATGAGGAAAATACTCTCATAAGACAGGGGGAATAGGAGCTTGTGGACACAAGAGGTGAGCCAGAGATTTGGGCATCTGTTTTTCTCCATCAACTAGAAAACACAGCCATCGGCTTTCTCCATGAAGAGATAGGAGTAGTTAGCAAAGAATTAGAGTCTTTAAAATCCCAGACTAGAGGAAACTGCTGACCAGGGAATCCAGCTGACCCCAGATGTGCAGCTTCAACCTAGAGCAGCCGAATTTCAAAGAAAACGGAATCCACCTGATATAGGTTGATCTGGGCTTGGGGTGTGAGTGGGGGAGTCTAATCTAATGAGGTTCTGGAGAAAACTCTCCTGCTGTGGACAGTAAGGCTTACAGGAAGTCCAAAGAATGGGAGAAACAGAAGAAAATATCAGCAGATGAAACGTGTGGTCAGAAGGCAGGGTGGAACTTAAGATGGAGTCAGGAGCCGAGGTCCTGGGTGAGGCAGGGGTAGGCTGAAGCCAGGCCACGCCGGAGATGAGGGAGGACGACAACACATATAAAGCTGATTTGAGGGGAACAAGACGGGGCTTGGTGCAGTGATGAGGGAACAATGGCTTCACCATACAGAGCAGAGACTCACCTGTGGTACCTGGTCCTGTAAAGGGCCTGCAGAGGGTAGAATTCTGTCAGGCATGGGGGGGCAGGAGTTGTTATGTGAGGAGCTGGAGACAAGGATGGAGGCTGTTTTAGCACTCAAGGAGGGCAGGGGAAGGGAGAGTTCCAGTGGGCAAGTTGTCATCTCTCTGTTGTTATTTTCCTCCATAAGAGTGTGAATTCTTCCCCAAGAAGAATGAAAAGATGGAGTTCCCCCTTGGGTCCCTGAAAACTACTAACTTCCGACGGTTCACCCCGGAGTCGCTGGCAGAGATTGAGAAGCAAATTGCTGCCCATGGTGCTGCCAAGAAGGCCAGAGCTAAGCATGGAGAGCGGAAGGGCCAGGATGAGAAGCCCAGGCCTCAGCTTGACTTGAAAGCCTGTAACCAGCTGCCCAGGTTCTATGGTGAGCTCCCTGCAGAACTGGTTGGGGAGCCCTTGGAGGACCTAGACCCATTCTACAGCACACATCGGGTAAGTACTGCCCCTGGGTACATCTGCGCTTAGCTTTTGGTGAGCAGGCCTCAGTCCCACCCCGCCTAGGAAGTCCTCACCCCCAGGTGAAGTAGCTAAAGAAGGCTGACAAAAGCAAGTTGAATGCACCTCTCTCTGGATCTTTAGGAACTCTGTGATGGGGCCAAATGCAACCCAAAGCTCCAAAGCAGACAGCTGCTGTAGAATTTGCATGGAAAGTTGCTTGTTCCCAAGGGTGAGACCTAGCCTAGGGCCTCTAGAGGTGTTAGCTCTCTTTGCAGATCAAGAGTAAGAGTAGAGATTTTGAAGTTGAGAGAGGGATGCCTTAAGCCAGGGGTCTCTGAAGCACAGTCTTAGAGCCCCTGGAGTCTTCCAAGCTCTCTCATGGGCTACTGAAGCCAAACTGTCTTGAAATAATAGTTTGCTCTCAACTGTCTTTCTTATATTGTCTTGTGAGCATGCAGTGGTAACCAAGGGGATGACATCAACAACAGCCACTGGAAGGTGCGCCTATGTGCTCCTGGGTTTTAAAGTTTCTTAAGAACATGGCATGTGAGTCGGGTGGTGGTGGCACACACCTTTAATCCCAGCACTTGGGAGACAGAGGCAGATGGATCTCTGTGAGTGCAAGGCCAGTCTGGTCTACAGAGTGAGTTCTATGACATCCAGAACTAGACAGAGAAACTCTGACCCAAAAATCAAAATTAAAAACAAAAAAAAAGAAAGAAAAAGGAAAAAAAGACTATAGCATGTGTCCTGCTTTCCTTCCCTGCTGCTGTGAGAAAACACTCTGACATAAACAACTAAAAGGAGAAAAGGTGTATTAGCTCATCATTCCAGGCTACACTCCATCATGGTAGCTAAGTCATGGCCGCAGGAGCTTGAGGGAGCTAGTTACATTATGTCTGCAGTCTGAAGACAAGAGTAATGCATGCATGCATGCTAGTGCTCAGGTGGCTTTCTCTCCTCTAACACAGTCCAGGATCTGCCTGGGGATGGTACCACCCACACGAATTGGGTCTTCCTACCTTAATTAACATGATCAAGATAATCCCACCATAAACATGCCGACAGGTGAACCTAATCTAGACCATCACTCATTAAGACTCTTCCTGGGGAATTCTAGATTGTGTCAAGTTGACAACATTGGCCATTGCAGGGTGCATACACACATACAAACATGATATGTGTACATGTACAGTGTGTGTGTGTGTGTGTTCCTGTCAGTGTCCCTTTGCTGTAACAAAATATCATGGGGAATAGACAAGGGAGGAAAGGTTTGTTTTCAGGCACAGTTTCAGAAGTGTCTGTTCATCTATACTTGCTTGGCCCTGTCACTTTGGGTGAAACAGTTTATCATGTAGCAAGTACATGCAGATGAAAAGCACTCACTTCACAGTGCCAGGAAGCCAAAAGAGAAAGAGGAAGAGTCTGGGGCCCTGATTTCCTTTAAGAGCATATCTCTAGTTATCTAACGTCCTCTCCCTTGACCCCACATTTTTTAGGCTTTGATTGCTTTACAGCAGCTGACAACCAGGCCTTCAATACACTAAGATCAAGACCATGACAACAATGGGAAGGTAGATAGATAGGTAAGTCGGTAGGTAGATGGGGAGGTAGATGATTGCTAGATGAAATATAGATAGACAGACAGATAGATGATAAATAGATAGATGATAGATAGATAGATAGATAGATGATAAATAGATGATAGATAGATAGATAGATGATAAATAAATAGATGATAGATAGATAGATAGATAGATAGATGATAAATAGATAGATAGATGATAAATAGATAGATAGATGATAGATAGATAGATAGATAGATAGATAGATAGATGATATACAGACAGTTGAGTTACAGATATACATACATTTATAAATTTCTATCATATGTATACACACACAAGAGAAAAGCAAAAAATATAAACATAATTAACTAGAGTCTTCAATGATTTTCTTAAATCAAAAATGTTGAGAGCCAACAGTGTAAAGAGGTGCCCATGACAGCTTTCTCTCCTGTGCTGTGCCTTAGAGGCTCTGTGCAGCCAAAACATGGTAAGTACATGTTTGGAAATGACAAAGAGCTGGAACAAGCCATTGCAAATGTAGTTTGTAAAAGAGATAAGACACAGAGCCATGTTTTCCTGCATCTTCTCTCTTCCCAAGAACCCACTCCTTCTAAGTGCACAGAGGAGGAAACCAAGAGATGGTTTAGAGCAAGATCCAGGCAGTGGAGAACAGGGGTTGCACAGGACCAGAAGTGAGTTAAATGTTGGGGCTGGACAGATGACTCAGTCAGCAGAGCGCTTGCTGAACAAACATAGGGATCTGATTTTGATCTCTAGAACACATGTGGGGGAAAAAAGGCCAGGTAGAGTGGAACATGCTTGTAATCTCATTCCTGAGGAAGAGGAGGAGGAAGAGGCAGGTGGATCCCTGGGGCTCACTGGCTGGCCATCCTCACCTTGGTGAGCCTCAAGCCAGTGGGAGACTGTTTCAAAAATAAAAAGGGTGGAAGGATCCTGAGGAATGACACTTGAAATTTATCCCTACCTTCTCAACTCATACACACATACACACACACACACACACACACACACACACACACACACACACACACAAAGAAAAAAACCAAAAAACCAAAAAACCAAAACCAAAACAAAACAAAACAAAAAACCATGATGGATTAAATGCAACTGAACTCAACCATCTGCGGTCAGAATTTGCTCCAGGCATGCTGCATACATCCAGCCCTTGAGTCAGCAGCCTGTCCATGAAGCACTCTCAGTGGGTTTGCCTTGGCTCACAGTCAGTCATGGAATCCAAATTCTTGCAGAGAGGGTGAGGATGTGGCTTCTGCTCCCTCATCCTCTGTAACTCTCTGCACCTCTACTGGAGTGCCAATGAGTCATGGTTCTTCAAACAGGTCTTGCTCATGAGCCTAAGAGGAGGCCTTCCAGGATCTTGTTTCTCATTGCAGTCCATTTCTGCTTTTGTTCTAGACATTCATGGTACTGAATAAAGGCAGGACCATCTCCAGGTTCAGTGCCACTTGGGCCCTGTGGCTCTTCAGTCCCTTCAATCTCATCAGAAGAACAGCCATCAAAGTGTCTGTCCACGCGTATCCTTTGCACAGTCATGCCTTCTGTACTTTAGACTCAGGCTCGGCCCCTGGAGTCTGGTGCCTTTCTTAGGGGCTAGCGGGAGAGCCAGTGAAGTCATCACAATGAAAACATTGTTTGTGTGCTTTTAAATTTAATCTTATTTGTGTTGTGTGTATATATGTACACCTGTGTGTGCACAGGTGCCTGCGGAAGCCAGGAGAGACCTTCTGATTCCTCAAAGCTGGAGTCCCAGATGTTTGTGGGCCACCTGATGTGAGTCTTGAAATTGAGACCCCAGCAGTGATAGAGCAGTGAGGGTTCTTAACCACTGAGCCATTTTGTCAGCCTCTGTTTATGATTTTGGTGTTCCCAAAGACCCCCAAATAGTCTCAAGCAGAAGAAATGTTCACACAGACCAGTGTGGCTCAGGTTCACTGCAGACTCACCTGGATTCAGCTGTGGAAACACAACTTGAAATTTTTTTTTCTTGCTAGGCTCAGTGGATAGAGTGCTTTTCCAAAATACATGTAGTCCAAGGTTCAATCCCCAGGACCATATAAACCATGCGTGATCATGTGTGGCACGGTTTGTATATATAAAATCCCAGCATTCAGTAATAAATTGGATACTAGAGGATTATAATTCCACATCATTCTCAGGAACAGAATGACTTTGATGTCAGACTGGACTATGTGAAACCCCACCCAACCCCCAAATGTCCTCTTTTTAAAAAATTTTATTTATTTTTATTTTATGTACATATATTAATTTTATTTATTTTTATTTTATGTGCACTGGTGCTTTGCCTTCATGTATGTGTAAGGATGCCAGAATCCCCTGAACTAGAGTTGTGAGCTGCCATATTGGTGCTGGGGATAGAGCCCAGGTCCTCTGGAAGAATACCTGGTGCTCTTAGCCACTGAGCCATCTCTACACACACACACACACACACACACACACACACACACACACACACACACCCAAATGTCCTCTTTATGAGGTGAGTTTTACTGATGCCCCAGGCACAGCCTTACCATCAAAATGGCTTGCTTTCTGCAGACATAATGATTGACAAGAAGACATCAGGCTCTTTATTCTATCCTTGGCCATGCTGGGGGTGATTGCTCATTACACAAAAGAGCAAAGCCTCCGAGACAACAAACAGAACATTCCACGATAGCCAGAGCCCCGATCATCTTCCACGGGACCTCACCGACCATGGGGCTCTGCCAATATCGTAAGTTACTCTCAAATGACCAGCAGGTTAAAGATGATTGTCTGAGGACCCTTCCTCAGAGAAACGTAATTAGACATTTTTGTCCCCAGGTCTATATTAACTTAACTGCTTTAGGGAGCATCAGAAGCCACCTTCAGAAGCTTATGTTTTGTGTTTTTATTCAACCCAAGCCAAAATAGTTAGACAAAGGAGGACTTGGGCTTGGCTTCCAGGAATCTTCCAAACTGGAAATTCTTAGCCGCAAATCCAGCCTTGGCTTCCAGGAAGTTTATGTTCAGAACAGCCTTGCTCTGTTGCATGACAGATGGTAGCCAGCTGCTGTGCCTGATTGTGTATTAGTAGAAAGGGATTTTCTCTTTCTCTACCCGACCCCAGCCACTGTGGAACAGCTTGGGAAATTGACCAATGGTACCTGAGCTAGGAAGCCTGGAACAGAGCCATCCACACACACACTGTGTAACTACACTGTTTGATGATGTACAGCCTTTTCTCTTGCTGTGGTTGTCTTTGTGGCTACCCAAAAGGAGTTCTGTTTTCTGAATTGAATCTTAGAATTTTAGATTCTTCAGAATACTTCATGATAATAGCAGGCGCCCAGTGCCTAACTACTTCCCAAGTGTCAACACTGTCACAGGCACAGGGGCTTTGGATGCAGGATTAGAACCTCATTTTACAGATAATGAAACCAACACTCAGAGGCATTTTATGAATGTCCCAAGGTCACATGTCCAGCCTGTGGCATCTCAGGGGCAGTGTCTTTAGCAAGGAAGTAGACAGCAAGTGAATGGACACAGATTAAAGTAATAATTCTCTCAGTGGGCATTCTCTACTCCAACAAAATGTTGCTTTTTTGAAAATACATTTGAATTAAACTTCTGGGCATTGAAGCGGCAAGACCCAGATTTTCATTGAGAGGACTCCAGCATGTCCCACTTTGAGACAGTGAATGGGAAAGTTGAGTTTTCTTTTAAATTCCCTTAGGCTCAGTGCACCAGTGATCAGATGTAACTGGTCACTGGAAACATCTGTTGCTTTGACACATTTTATAGAGTGATTTTTTAAAAATTGTTTGCAGGTTTGGGTTTGGTAACCTGAATTTTCTCCAGGTTTTCTTCTCTTCAAAACTGTATCAAGTCACTCCATTATAGTTAGTTCATCTACTTTATAAATTATATTGTTCTACATAAAACAAAGCATGGCTTTTATTTTTTAAATAGTAGTATACTGAGACTCAAGATTTTAAACATACTTCATCCAGCTCTTTAAGAGTTACACTACTCATCAAAATGACTTTTTATGTTTTAAAGGAATATATATGTATAGCCACAGAAATCTCAAATAAGGAGAAATAGCCAATGCACAAACTGTCCTCCATGGATCCTAGCTGAATTACATTGAGATAAGTAAATAACAGCTGATTAGAAGTAAAATCTCGATCAATAGCCAAGTGACCAACAAGTAGTCTTTGTAGCTTGAGGTCTGATAGATAACTAATTACCTGGTTGAGTCCCAGGTTGGACAGAAAGTCTGTCGAGGGGTCTCCTCTTCACAAAGTGTCCACAGGTATACTTAATTTTAATCAGTTTGGTCATTACAGCCCCAAACAAGATTTGTGAATACCGTCATAGACATGTGTTATCACTCAACTTGTAAAGGTTTTCGGAACTGAAGATGGGATTTAAATTTCTATACTTGTGTTAAGTTTCTTCAGGTGAACGTATTTCTATTTCTTAACTGTAAATCAAGAGGAAAATGTGATTTCATCAGTAGAATTTCCCTATTCAGACAGATGTTTTCCTAAGTTAATCTAAAACAAAAACATGAAAGGTGTTTACAGAAAACTAGAATGGCTTTAAATATAATTTTGAGGGATGAGTACCATCCTTACCTTGTAGGTGAAGCTTCTCTCCGGGACAGATGTTTTTCCTTTAGAAGGGACTGTTGGAGCTCAGTCGTGAGGAAATGTCCGCCTAGGAGAGGTCTGCTTGTAGATTCTCTCTACCTCCATATATTTACTCCTGCGCCCTCATCTTCCTTTCAAAGCCTCCCTCCCCCTTCTGAGTATCCCTTAGCCAAATCTCTGTTCCCAAGATTCTCTCTCTGGCTAGTAACATCTTATTCTCCTTGGAATATCCTCCCAGAGCCAGCATTTCACTTCTTGTGCCTGCTTTGGCCATCCCTACCCAGAATCCATTGCTTCAGTGTGGTTGAGCTCAGTTTAGGAAAACAATCTAACCAAACAGATTTTCATAAAAAGTAACAAACTGCTACCTGGTAACTATGGTTACCAGGCTGCATGACACAGCATGATTCAGAAGGCTATTTAAGCCTCTTCATGCTGTTTGCTCAGATCCTAGATGTAAATGATAAAAGCTACCCATAGGTTAGTATTAGGCATAATGTGGACAGGATTTGGAAATTGGGCACAGTGGTCAAGTGTTTGCATAGTACAAGGTTGTGGGTTCAATAATCAACACCCTCATTATTGCTATTCCAACTACTTCTAATTATAATAAAGACAGAGTTCTCAGATGGGCTAGGTACTCAGCAGATGTGAGCAGCAACCGCATGACAAGACCATAACGCTGATAGTAGCTGAGTCATGAACTGTTCATTCGGCAGCAAGGTGATCCGACATGGGGGTTGGCGGCAGATGGAGACTCCCACTTGTCCTTAACATGGCCTCACAGCTGGTTCTCCATATTTATTACCATCACTATTCTGTTCAACTGTGTGTGTATGACCCAAAACGATCTTCCAGAGAAAATCGAGTGAGTAAAATCGCCACCATTGCTGTGCCTTCTCCCTGTCTCCTCTTTCTTAGCAGCTTTTGTATGTCACCTTGTTTGTATTTAGGTGAGTCTGAATTCTGTTGCCTATTTGACTTTGCAATGGTCAGGTTTCTTCTGTGTGCCTTTTTCCTAAGCACACATATGGGTTTGAACTTCAAGACAGTGTAGATTAGTGGTTCTCAACCTTGACGCCACAGTGGAACTTTATGGAGGTCCTTTAAACCTCTGATGCCTGGAAGGTCTGATTTCATTAGACTGTAATGCCCAGAGCCAGTCAGTCCTCCCTGGGACACACACACACACACACACACACACACACACACACGCACACACGCACACGCACACACACACACACACACCATACACACACACGCGCACACACACACACGCACACACACACACCATACACACACACACACACACACACACACACACACACACACGTGAGAATGAGGTTCTGAGGAGGCCTGTACTTGAAGAGGTGGGGCAAACTAAGAAAAATCTATGAACAGTGGTCTGAGATATGGTCACAGAAGAATCCACGGCTGAAGGTGTGTAAGTTGTTCCAGCAGCTTAGATGCCTCTAAAGGATTGTAGCATTTCTAGGGTGCCTGTGTCTCTGGTTGGCACATGATACCTCTATTGTTTGAGAACAGAAGAGTTTTCTAAAAACAGATGTGTTACCCCAGCTGAGGCAGGTGCCCCTGCCCTTGTTTGAGCCTCCAGATGTAATAACAGGGTCTCTGAAAAGCTTTCTCTCTTCCCATCATTCATTCTTGCTAACTTTAAAAGTAACACATGCCACAATAAAATGCTCCACCTCTGTTAGTATAGTAAAGGAAGAGAAGTTGCATAGCCATTTTAACTGATATGGAAACTCCATTTGATAAGGTTCAATTTCCGTTTATGATTTCAAAACTCTTAGAAAAGTTGGAACAGAAAGAAATTGTCACACTCTGATAAAAAGTATTACTTCTTCAAAAAGCAGTATTCTCCAAAAAGGGTGTTCACTTATCCAATGTTAATTGTGAGCATGGAGATCTCACTTTGAGATCAAAGAGGGAAAATAAATATCAAAGAATCCCATCAGTTTAACTGCACGGAGCGGGTTCTGGCCAGTGTAGTAAGGCAAGAATAAAAAAAGCGCATGAGTGAGATTACCAAACATGCTGTAACTTACAGAAAATGATGTAGAGCACATAAAATATCCAACATAATCTAAAGAGAAACTATTAGTGTTAGAGGCTGGCCCAGCAGTTAAGAACCCTTGCTTCTGTTGCAGAGGACCAGAGTTGAGTTTCAAGCACTCACACTGAGCAGCTCACAACCACCTGTTGTTTGTGTTCACATGCACATGGGTGCAGATGCCCATGGAGGCCAGCTTTAGGAGTTCCAACACCCTCTTCTTGCCTCCATGAAAACCTGCACTTGTGTGCATTTGAACACACACAGAAGACACACACACATACATATAAATAATTAGTAAAATAGAGCTTTAAAATCTACTAGAATTAATAAGATTGTACATCAAGATAGTTGTGAGAATTAATATACATTAATCAATTATATATGTATGTATCAGCATACTGCAAACTGGAAATATAAGTTTTGAAGTATCATTTACACTGGCATTTCAAAATATCAACCTTCTAGAAATAAAAATATCAAACCATTGAGTAAATTACAGAAACAGCCCCAATAAATGGGGAGATAATGCTATGTTGTTAGACTCCAAGTCTCAATATTGTAGAAACCGCACAGATGAGTAATCAATTTAGTGTTATTCCCAATCAGTCTCAACAGCATTTCTGGCATTATTTGACAAACTGACTCTCCAATGTAAGTGGAAATACAAAGAGTAAATTATAGCCAATACACTTTTGAGGAAGGAAACAAGGGAGGAGAAATCGCCCCACTGGGGTACAAAGCCATTGCTGTCAGGCTACCCGGACTCTAAGCAGACCAGCCGCGCTCGCGCGTGTGCGTGTGCGTGTGCGTGTGCGTGTGCGTGTGCGTGTGCGTGTGTGTGTGTGTGTGTGTGTGTGTGCAGGCATTTGATTTGTGATGACGGTAGCTCACAGAACAGTAGGGAAGGTCAGTCTGTGGTAAGAGTGTGAAGAGTCAGGAGACCTGGCATAATAAACTACATAGCTAACTGTACACCACACCTCAGAGTCAGTTCTCTGTGGATTAGCCCCTAGCTTTCCTTGGGAAATATGAAGGAGCAAAGGAAAACCGTGACCTCAGAGGAGGGAAAGTTTTATTACAGACGAAGCAAGAAACACAAAGTAGAGGAAAGAACAGATGCACTTGGTAAACGAAGAACAAGAGTTTTACTTTATTTATGTAGATGTGTGCATATGTACACCCTAATGCAGTGCCCACAGAGGCTAGAAGAGAACACAGAATCCCCTGGAGTCGAAGTTACAGATGGTTGTGAGCTGCCTGATGTGGGTGCTGGGAATCGAACCCAGGTTCATAGTAAGAGCAGCAAATGCTTGTACCTGCTGAGCTATCTCTCCAGCCCCTGGAAGATACTCTTAAGGGAATGAAGACATCTGTACCAGCACAGTTCTAAGGAGAACTTATACTAGAGTCATGAACCCCTCTCCAAAAATCAAATTTAAGAACATGGCAGCCCAATCCATTCTAGAGTGAGATAAAAATTTGAACAGGCAGAATTCCAAGAGTTCTACTAACTCATGAAAGTTCTTAAATTTTTTTATTGAGGAGAACAGAATTAAAATCATGGTGGGAAATGGCTAGGCACTCATCGTGTAAGGAAAAACGCTTGAATTGCAGCCATTCCAAGTGTCTGGAGAGCTGAGGAGAACTGAAGCTGTTTCGCTGATGGCAGGTAGAGTGTGCATTTGGAGAATTTTTTATAGCAGTGGCTACTAAGAAAGAGGAAGATGCACATACACTGTGCTCTTCCATTACACTCAGGTGCACACACACAACCAAAGCACCACCTGTGGGCACCATAACCTGGCGTTGAGGAAGCCTACAGACACTACCTGCAGCAAATGGAAAGAATTCAAATGTCCGTAGCTGTTCAGCGCATTAAATGTTTGTTATATTCTTGATTGGATAATTTATAACAATGAATGTAGATAAGCCATGGGTCCATATGAGAACAAGAATGAGTCTTAAGAATGTTGATCAAAACTAAAGGATTCTATAACTATGATGCCATTTACACAAAATTAGAAGGCAAGTAAAGCAGTTCACTTAGGAGCTGGCTTAGTCTGCTTCCTTTTGCTATAACAAAATACCCGAGGCGTAGTCATTTGCAAATCATATTTATTGACTCATAGGTATGGGGAATGGGGATCCAAGAGCCTGGTGCCAGCACCTGCATGGGCTCTGGCAAGGGCCATCCTGCAGCATTCCAGCAGAGTGAGAAGCAGTAACCATGGTAGCCCAGTTCTGCCTCCTCATCAAGCCTCCTCCCATGACCTCATCTAATCCTAATGACCTCCCAAAGACCCACCTTGGAAATATATGAACTAGGATCTGGTGAGGTGTCTCAGTGGTTAAAAGACACTTGCTGCCCAACCTGACTCGACCCAGTCCCTGGGACCCACACAGTGGAAGGCGAGAACTGTCTCCTGTAAGTTGCCCTTTGACCTCCACTCAGTTAGGACACTCACGCACCCATATGCATGTATGTGTACACACTCACAAAAATCAACAAATAAATAAGTAAGAAAGGATTTAAAATACATGAACTGGTGAATTAAGTTGGCAAACTATGCTTCGTTTTGTTTTGAGACAGGGTCTCATGAGGCCCAGGCTGACTTTGAATTTGCTATGTAACTCAAATTAGCCTTGAACTCCTCATCCTCCTGGTACCACTCCTCAAACTCTCGGGTCAATGCTGAAAGTGCAGACAGATGCAAACGCAAAGTATGTGGAGGGGAACCCTGAGACAGGAGAATGAAATCGGGTAGGGACTGCAGAGAGTCAAGACATTCTATTTGGGAACATGGACAGTTGTCACACAGAACTGTGCTCTGTCCCCAAATTCATAGGTTGGAGCCCTGACCTTTTGTGATACTGTGTTGGAAACGGTCGCCTTCAAGGAGATGGCTAAGTAAGGTCGCCAGGGTTAGGGTTAGGGTAGCAAGAACTTAAATGCTCCGCAAGGAAGAAAAACCCAATTTCTCTCCATGCCCTGTGAGAATGCAAGAGAAGACAGCCACCTAGAATGTAAGAAGGAAACCTTTTCCAGTCCCTCACCCTACCAGGGACTTGTTCTACTTCCCAAACCATGGGGGAATTAATTTCTGGTGTTCATGCCACCCGGTTGACGGCATTGATGTCTAGCCAGACTGACTAGCGAAGTCCTCACTCGGCAGTGACTACGCTACTGTCCACACACTTATATATTGTATGTATGTTTATTGGTGAGATACTTTAAAAACAAAACAACTTGTAAGCCTGAAGTCTGAGTATAAGTCTGTCATCCCAGCACTTGGGAGGCTGAGGCAGGAGGATCATGACAACTCCAAGGTAAGTTTGGTCTGCATAGGGAGTTCCAGACTAGCTTGGGCTAGAGTGGGGTCCTGTCTCAAAACAAAACAATAGCAATGCTATTTCAAAAACAAATGAGCACTACATAAAATGGCAAACACTGAAAATCGTAAACCAGAATGTAATGCCTAGGTAAACTATAAAACTCATGTTTTATACGGTTGGGGTGATACTGCATTTAGATTTTTCCATCGTTCAGAATTTCTAATGCAAGCATTTTTCTTCTCAATGTGAGTCATTTGGGAGTCACCTGGGGACTGTGGTTAAATATGGAAGACAGGATGCATATGTTTTACCCTCTCTCTTAAAATGCCAGTACAGTGACAGCATGGGTATAAGAACTGTATAAACACAAGAACAAAGGGAGACGGGAAGGAAACACAGCGAAGTACATGTCAAAACAAGCTTGGGAGACCAAAAGTGGGCGGAGGAACCACAAGCCCTCGAGCAGATGGCTCTCCTTCAGCTCCTGAGCAGACTGAGAAAGATGAGATCCAGGCATTTGACCCTCTGCAAGCTCTAGAGTCCTTGGAAGAGTTGACAAGATACAAATGGCAAAACACTGGAAGGGGAAAGAAGAGAGAGTATGGAGGAGAGGTTACATAACACAGCATCTCTAAAGGGAGAAATTCAAAGAGTTCTAGGGCCGGCAAGATGGCTCAGTGGGGAGGGTGCTTGATGCCACCCCATGACCTGAGTTTCATCCCAGAAACCACTTGGTTGAAAGAGAAAACATACTTCTGCAAGCTAGGGGTCAGGGAGAGTAGGTATGGGTGGAATAAATGTTTGCTTTGTTTGTTTTTCGAGACAGGGTTTCTCTGTGTAACAGCTCTGGCTGTCCTGGAACTCACTCTGTAGACCAGGTTGGACTCAGTGATTCACCTGGCTCTGCCTCCTGAGTGCTGGGATTAAAGGTGTGCGCCACCCCACTGGTTTGTTTGTTTGCTTTGTTTGTTTAGAATAAATGTAAAATTGCTGTCTTAATAATAGTCCTGAGTTGATAAGTGACCCTTTTTCCCTTTGATTATCAGCTCAGCACCACATAAGAATCAGAGATGGCAGCACACCACAATCCCAGTGCTGGGGAGACAAGTGTCCCCATCCAGCTCACGGGCCAGTCAACTTAGTGACTGTGCTGCAGGCCAGTGTTGCAACTGCATACCTGGGCATACACACCCACACACAAAAATGATGTAGAAAGGTTTAAATTAAAGAATAGGGGAAAGCCAGGCATGGTAACACATGCCTGAAACCCCAGCACTCAGGAAGCAGAGGCAGGGAGAGCAGGAGTCCAAGGCCAGCCTGAGCAACACAGCAAGTTCTAGGCCAGCCTGGGCTATATAAGACCGTCTCAAATAGTACAAAAGAATGGGCAAAGATGTAAGGAAGGACAGACGGAAAAGCTAGCACCAAAGAGCAGAGGGCCAGACAAGCATGACCCTGAATGCTAAACACAAGGGTAAGTTAGAGCTTTGCCATGAGTGATCCAAGAACATATTTACAAACTGAAGAATGTGAGTGAACGTGCAAAGCTATTGGAGGATCTGAAGAGTTGCATTTCTTTCTGCCTGTAACAGACAGAGTGTGGAAAGTCTGTAACAATGGAGAGGGCGTAGGAATAGGGAAATTCATTGCACACCATATTGCATGGAGATTAAGCCACAAAACCATATAAGTTAACCTCATATTAGCCCCACCCCAAAACAAAACAAATAGCAACCACAAAACCCAATCCAGTTAGTTCCACAGATAACAATAACAAATAGTGAAGTCTCTTATCATTCTGCAGTAAATGAGAAAATGGTAGGAAGCTGAGGGGAAAAAAGGAAGTCTTTTTACTCATCTGTTTTAAAGCTGCCCTTAAAGAACTCTTGTATAAAAGGTGGGTTACAAACTAAAGCTGCGGATTCTCTAGGGACAAAAACATTAAAATCAAGTTTAATCAGTGTATATAGGGAGAAAAAAACAGTTCTCAGGAGGCGATTTACAGCTCAGAAGTGCAGGATCTTAATATCATCAAAGGCTGAAAAGTCTGGCACAAAACTAGAGAAATAATAAAATAAACCAAAGGCAAACAGAAAGAAAAAATTAATAACTGGAGAAGAGATAAATAGCAAAATGGGGCTAATAGATTCAAATGGTGCTATAAAATATATGCCCAAGACCTTTGTACTAAAAAATGAAGAAACATTATTGAGAAATTTTAAAGTACTTACATAAATTTAAATATATCTTGTGATAATGGATGGGAAGATTACTATTATTAAATTGTTAGTGCTGCCCAAATTTATCTATAGATTTCAGTGAAATCTCACTAAAAACCTCAATTGAGTTTGTGGAAATTGGATGGATAGATTTTACCAGCATGAAAGAGGTGGAATTGAACTATTCTCTATGATAAGTCCTAATCATAATAAGAATTCTTATGTGTCATGATTAATTCTTTGATGAATACCCTTGTGCACATATCTTTGTACAGCTAATGCAACAAAATTTGAGAGATGAGTTTTTAGAAGTAGAAGTTTCTGGACCAAGGGACATATAATTTTTTAAATTTTTTTATAACTGAATCTCTTGTATTGCAGGATGGCCTTGAAGCCTCTATGTAGCCAAGGATGGCTTGGGATTTCTGATTGGCCTGTCTTAAGTCCTGAGTGCCAGGGATTACATACATGTTCTACCCCACCCCTTTTATGCATTGCTGGGGATTGACCTGAGGGTTGTGCATGCTAGGCAAGAACTCTACCAGCTGAGCTACTTGGCCACTAAATTTTAATTTTTACAATATTGCCAAATTACATTCCAAAGTTGTGTCAGTTTTCATTCCCAGTGATTATTGAGAACATTCTTTTTAGACTCCATATAAACCGATCTGTTAACACAACTTCTTTTATAAACACACTTTGAAAAGATACAAAACTCTGTCTGTTCTAGTCCAGGACAGTACCCTTGGCCTTGTAGAGACAGTAGAGTAGCTCTGATCTTCCGAGTGTGAGCTGGAAACCATTAGCTGTTTGCTGCTGGGACTCAGAGAAGAGAATGCATATCCTTGGGATAGACCCAGTCCCCACAGATCATGCTGTGTATTTGTTTAGGAAGAAAATAAATTGTAGCCAGTAGAGACTCAGAAGCCAACAGAATAGCCTTGTCCTTGATACAATCTGTCTGGTAGACACAAGCCTTTCTCTTTTCTTAGCTTCCCATTGTGCCTCTTTGAAACATTGGCTATGTGCCATTATCTGCTGGCTAATGGGAGCTTCCTGCCTGCCTGTCTGCCTGTCTACTTGGGGCAAGACAGACATACAGAGCCCATATTTAATCCCTTCTTATGTTCACAAGAAACTAAAGAGGAAGAATGTGCTAGAAAAGGAA